>NC_080075.1:22355495-22614609 GCF_949987535.1 Balaenoptera acutorostrata | reverse complement strand
GGAACATGTCTGAGGTTTGATGGTCGAAACCTGTGGCCTGGCAAAATGAATGAGGTTTGTTTCTGGACACCTGTGTCCTGGGAAGATGACTGAGGTTTGAATGTGGAACCCTGTGGGCAGGGAATATGACTGAGGTTTCATTGTGGAAATATGTGCCTGGGGTCATGAGTGAGGTTTGATGGTGGAACACTCTGGCCTGGCCAAATGACTGAGGCATGATTCGGGAACCCTGTGGCCTGGGAACTTGACTGAGGTTTGATGGCAGAAACCTGTGGACTGGCAACATGACTGAGGTTTGATTGTGGATCCCTGTGCCCTGGAAACAGGACTGTGGCCTAGATGGAAACCCATGGCCTGGGAACTTGACATTGGTTTGATTCTGGAACCCTGTGTCCTGGGAACATGATTGAGGTTTGATTCTGTAAACCATTGGTCTGGGAACATGACTGATGTTAGATTGTGGAATCCTGTGGCCTGGGAACACGACTGAGGTTTGATGGAAGAACCCTGTGGCCTGGCAACATGACTGAAGCTTGATTCTGGAACCATGTGGCCTGGGAATATGACTCAGGTTTGATTCTGGAAACCATTGGCCTGGGAACATGACTGATGTTAGATGGTGGAATCCTGTGGCCTGGGAACATGACATCGGTTGGGATTCTGGTACCCTGTTGCCTGGGAACATGAAATCGGTTGATTCTGGAAACCTGTGGCCTGGGAATATGACTGAGGTTTGATGGTAGTACCCTATGGCCTGGCAACATGACTGAGGCTTGATTCTGGATCCCTGTGGCCTGGGAACATGACTGAGGCGTGATTCTGGAAACCTGTGGCCTGGGAACATGACATCTGTTTAGATTGTGGAATACTGTGCCCTGGGAACCTGACTGAGGCTTGGTTCTGGAACCCTGTGCACTGGGAATATGACTGAGGTTTTCTTCTGGAACCCTGTAGCCTGGGAACATAACAGAGACGTGATTCTGGAACCCTGTGGCCTGGGAACATGACATCAGTGGATTGTGGAACCCTGTGGTCTGGGAACATGAGAACGGTTTCATTCTGGAACCCTGTGGCCTGGGAACATGTCTGAGGTTTGATGGTGGAAACCTGTGGCCTGACAACATGACTGAGGTTTGTTTCTGGAACCCTGTTCCCTGGGAACATGACTGAGGTTTGATTCTGGACAGTTTTGTCCTGGGAACAAGACTGAGGTTTGACGGTGGAATCCTGTGGCCTGCGAACATGGCTGAGGTTTGATTCTGGAACCATATGTCCTGGGAATATGACTGAGGCTTGATGGTGGTACCCTGTGGCCTGGCAACATGACTGAGGCGTGATTCTGGAAACCTGTGACCTGGGAACATGACATCTGTTTAGATTGTGGAATACTGTGCCCTGGGAACCTGACTGAGGCAAGGTTCTGGAACCCTGTGGACTGGGAACATGACTGAGGTTTTATTCTGGAACCCTGTAGCCTGGCAACATAACTGAGGATTGATTCTGGAACCCTGTGGCCTGGGAACATGACTTCCCTTGCATTCTGGAACCCTGTGGCCTGGGAACATGACTGAGGTTTGACTGTGGAACCCTCTGGCCTGGGAACATGACTGTGGTTTGATTTTGAAACCCTTTGGCCTGGGAACATGACTGAGGTTTGGTTCTGGAATCCTGTTCCCTGGAAACATGACTGAGGTTTGATTCTGGACACCTGTGTCCTGGGAACATGACTGAGGTTTGAATCTGGGACCCTGTGTCCTGGGAACATGACATCGGTTTGGATTCTGGTACCCTGTTGCCTGGGAACATGAAATCGGTTTGATTCTGGACACCTGTGGCCTGGGAACATGACTAAGGTTTGATTCTGAAACCATGTGTCCTGGGAATAGGACTGAGGTTTGATTCTGGATACCTGTGGCCTGGGAAAATGACTGAGGTTTCATTGTGGAAATATGTGGCCTGGGGTCATGAGTGAGGTTTGATGGTGGAACACTCTGGCCTGGCCAAATGACTGAGGCTTGATTCGGGAACCCTGTGGCCTGGGAACTTGACTGAGGTTTGATGGCAGAAACCTGGGGACTGGCAACATGACTGAGGTTTGATTGTTGGACCCTGTGCCCTGGAAATATGACTGTGGCCTCGATGGAAACCCATGGCCTGGGAACTTGACATTGGTTTGATTCTGGAACCCTGTGTCCTGGGAACATGATTGAGGTTTGATTCTGTAAACCATTGGTCTGGGAATATGACTGATGTTAGATTGGGGAATCCTGTGGCCTGGGAACATGACTGAGGTTTGACTGTGGAACCCTCTGGCCTGGGAACATGACTGTGGTTTGATTCTGAAACCCTTTGGCCTGGGAACATGACTGAGGTTTGCTTCTGGAACCCTGTGGCCTGGGAACATGACTGAGGTGTGATGGTGGTACCCTGTGGCCTGGCAACATGACTGAGGCTTGATTCTGGAACCCTGTGGCCTGGGAACTTGACTCTGATTTGATTGCAGAAACCTGTGCGCTGGGAACATGACTGAGGCCTGATACTGGAACCCTGTGGCCTGGGAACATGACTGAGGTTTGTTGGTGGAACCCTGTGGCCTGGCAACATGACAGAGGTTTGATTGTGGAACCCTCAGGTTTGGGAAAATGACTGAGGCTTGATGGTGGAAGCCTGTGGCCTGGCAAGAGGAATGAGGTTTGATGGTGGAATCCTGGGCCTGGCAAGATGACTTAGGTTTGATTGTGGAACACTCTGGCCTGGGAACATGACTGAGGCTTGATGGTGGAACCGTGGCCTGGCAACAGGACTGAGGTTTGATTGTGGAACCCTCTGGCCTGGGAATATGACTGAGGTTTGATTCTGGAAACCATTGGCCTCGGAACATGACTGATGTTAGATTGTGGAATCCTGTGGCCTGGGAACATGACATCGGTTTGGATTCTGGTACCCTGTTGCCTGGGAACATGAAATCGGTTTGATTCTGGAAACCTGTGGTCTGGGAATATGACTGAGGTTTGATGGTGGAACCGTGGCCTGGCAACAGGACTAAGGTTTGATTGTGGAACCCTCTGGCCTGGGAATATGACTGAGGTTTAATTGTGGAACCCTGAGGCCTGGGAATATTACTGGGGTTTTATTTTTGGAACCTGTGTCCAGGGAACATGACTGAGGGTTTACTCTGGAACCCTGTGTCCTGGGACCATGACTGAGGTTTGATTCTGGATCCCTGTGGCCTGGGAACATGACTGAAGCGTGATTCTGGAAACCTGTGGCCTGGGAACATGACATCTGTTTAGACTGTGGAATACTGTGCCCTGGGAACCTGACTGAGGCTTGGTTCTGGAACTCTGTGGACTGGGATTATGACTGAGGTTGTATTCTGGAACGCTGTAGCCTGGGAACATAACTGAGGATTGATTCTGGAACCCTGTGGCCTGGAAACATGACTGGGGTTTTATTTTTGGAACCTGTGTCCAGGGAACATGACTGAGGGTTTATTCTGGAACCCTGTGTCCTGGGACCATGACTGAGGTTTGATTCTGGATCCCTGTGGCCTGGGAACATGACTGAGGCGTGATTCTGGAAACCTGTGGCCTCGGAACATGACATCTGTTTAGATTGTGGAATACTGTGCCCTGGGAAGCTGACAGAGGCTTGGTTCTGGAACCCTGTGGACTGGGAATATGACTGAGGTTTTATTCTGGAACCCTGTAGCCTAGGAACATAACTGAGGATTGATTCTGGAACCCTGTGGCCTGGGAACATGACATCAGTGGATTGTGGAACCCTGTGGTCGGGGAACATGAGAACGGTTTGGTTCTGGAACCCTGTGGCCTGGGAACATGTCTGAGGTTTGATGGTCGAAACCTGTGGCCTGGCAAAATGAATGAGGTTTGTTTCTGGACACCTGTGTCCTGGGAAGATGACTGAGGTTTGAATGTGGAACCCTGTGGGCAGGGAATATGACTGAGGTTTCATTGTGGAAATATGTGCCTGGGGTCATGAGTGAGGTTTGATGGTGGAACACTCTGGCCTGGCCAAATGACTGAGGCTTGATTCGGGAACCCTGGGGCCTGGGAACTTGACTGAGGTTTGATGGCAGAAACCTGTGGACTGGCAACATGACTGAGGTTTGATTGTGGATCCCTGTGCCCTGGAAACAGGACTGTGGCCTAGATGGAAACCCATGGCCTGGGAACTTGACATTGGTTTGATTCTGGAACCCTGTGTCCTGGGAACATGATTGAGGTTTGATTCTGTAAACCATTGGTCTGGGAACATGACTGATGTTAGATTGTGGAATCCTGTGGCCTGGGAACATGACTGAGGTTTGATGGAAGAACCCTGTGGCCTGGCAACATGACTGAAGCTTGATTCTGGAACCATGTGGCCTGGGAATATGACTGAGGTTTGATTCTGGAAACCATTGGCCTGGGAACATGAATGATGTTAGATGGTGAAATCCTGTGGCCTGGGAACATGACATCGGTTGGGATTCTGGTACCCTGTTGCCTGGGAACATGAAATCGGTTGATTCTGGAAACCTGTGGCCTGGGAATATGACTGAGGTTTGATGGTAGTACCCTATGGCCTGGCAACATGACTGAGGCTTGATTCTGGATCCCTGTGGCCTGGGAACATGACTGAGGCGTGATTCTGGAAACCTGTGGCCTGGGAACATGACATCTGTTTAGATTGTGGAATACTGTGCCCTGGGAACCTGACTGAGGCTTGGTTCTGGAACCCTGTGCACTGGGAATATGACTGAGGTTTTCTTCTGGAACCCTGTAGCCTGGGAACATAACAGAGGCGTGATTCTGGAACCCTGTGGCCTGGGAACATGACATCAGTGGATTGTGGAACCCTGTGGTCTGGGAACATGAGAACGGTTTCATTCTGGAACCCTGTGGCCTGGGAACATGTCTGAGGTTTGATGGTGGAAACCTGTGGCCTGACAACATGACTGAGGTTTGTTTCTGGAACCCTGTTCCCTGGGAACATGACTGAGGTTTGATTCTGGACAGTTTTGTCCTGGGAACAAGACTGAGGTTTGACGGTGGAATCCTGTGGCCTGCGAACATGGCTGAGGTTTGATTCTGGAACCATATGTCCTGGGAATATGACTGAGGCTTGATGGTGGTACCCTGTGGCCTGGCAACATGACTGAGGCGTGATTCTGGAAACCTGTGACCTGGGAACATGACATCTGTTTAGATTGTGGAATACTGTGCCCTGGGAACCTGACTGAGGCAAGGTTCTGGAACCCTGCGGACTGGGAACATGACTGAGGTTTTATTCTGGAACCCTGTAGCCTGGCAACATAACTGAGGATTGATTCTGGAACCCTGTGGCCTGGGAACATGACTTCCCTTGCATTCTGGAACCCTGTGGCCTGGGAACATGACTGAGGTTTGACTGTGGAACCCTCTGGCCTGGGAACATGACTGAGGTTTGACTGTGGAACCCTCTGGCCTGGGAACATGACTGTGGTTTGATTTTGAAACCCTTTGGCCTGGGAACATGACTGAGGTTTGGTTCTGGAATCCTGTTCCCTGGAAACATGACTGAGGTTTGATTCTGGACACCTGTGTCCTGGGAACATGACTGAGGTTTGAATCTGGGACCCTGTGTCCTGGGAACATGACATCGGTTTGGATTCTGGTACCCTGTTGCCTGGGAACATGAAATCGGTTTGATTCTGGACACCTGTGGCCTGGGAACATGACTAAGGTTTGATTCTGAAACCATGTGTCCTGGGAATAGGACTGAGGTTTGATTCTGGATACCTGTGGCCTGGGAAAATGACTGAGGTTTCATTGTGGAAATATGTGGCCTGGGGTCATGAGTGAGGTTTGATGGTGGAACACTCTGGCCTGGCCAAATGACTGAGGCTTGATTCGGGAACCCTGTGGCCTGGGAACTTGACTGAGGTTTGATGGCAGAAACCTGGGGACTGGCAACATGACTGAGGTTTGATTGTTGGACCCTGTGCCCTGGAAATATGACTGTGGCCTCGATGGAAACCCATGGCCTGGGAACTTGACATTGGTTTGATTCTGGAACCCTGTGTCCTTGGAACATGATTGAGGTTTGATTCTGTAAACCATTGGTCTGGGAATATGACTGATGTTAGATTGGGGAATCCTGTGGCCTGGGAACATGACTGAGGTTTGACTGTGGAACCCTCTGGCCTGGGAACATGAGTGTGGTTTGATTCTGAAACCCTTTGGCCTGGGAACATGACTGAGGTTTGCTTCTGGAACCCTGTGGCCTGGGAACATGACTGAGGTGTGATGGTGGTACCCTGTGGCCTGGCAACATGACTGAGGCTTGATTCTGGAACCCTGTGGCCTGGGAACTTGACTCTGATTTGATTGCAGAAACCTGTGCGCTGGGAACATGACTGAGGCCTGATACTGGAACCCTGTGGCCTGGGAACATGACTGAGGTTTGTTGGTGGAACCCTGTGGCCTGGCAACATGACAGAGGTTTGATTGTGGAACCCTCAGGTTTGGGAAAATGACTGAGGCTTGATGGTGGAAGCCTGTGGCCTGGCAACAGGAATGAGGTTTGATGGTGGAATCCTGGGCCTGGCAAGATGACTTAGGTTTGATTGTGGAACACTCTGGCCTGGGAACATGACTGAGGCTTGATGGTGGAACCGTGGCCTGGCAACAGGACTGAGGTTTGATTGTGGAACCCTCTGGCCTGGGAATATGACTGAGGTTTGATTCTGGAAACCATTGGCCTCGGAACATGACTGATGTTAGATTGTTTAATCCTGTGGCCTGGGAACATGACATCGGTTTGGATTCTGGTACCCTGTTGCCTGGGAACATGAAATCGGTTTGATTCTGGAAACCTGTGGTCTGGGAATATGACTGAGGTTTGATGGTGGAACCGTGGCCTGGCAACAGGACTAAGGTTTGATTGTGGAACCCTCTGGCCTGGGAATATGACTGAGGTTTAATTGTGGAACCCTGAGGCCTGGGAATATTACTGGGGTTTTATTTTTGGAACCTGTGTCCAGGGAACATGACTGAGGGTTTACTCTGGAACCCTGTGTCCTGGGACCATGACTGAGGTTTGATTCTGGATCCCTGTGGCCTGGGAACATGACTGAAGCGTGATTCTGGAAACCTGTGGCCTGGGAACATGACATCTGTTTAGACTGTGGAATACTGTGCCCTGGGAACCTGACTGAGGCTTGGTTCTGGAACTCTGTGGACTGGGATTATGACTGAGGTTTTATTCTGGAACGCTGTAGCCTGGGAACATAACTGAGGATTGATTCTGGAACCCTGTGGCCTGGAAACATGACTGGGGTTTTATTTTTGGAACCTGTGTCCAGGGAACATGACTGAGGGTTTATTCTGGAACCCTGTGTCCTGGGACCATGACTGAGGTTTGATTCTGGATCCCTGTGGCCTGGGAACATGACTGAGGCGTGATTCTGGAAACCTGTGGCCTCGGAACATGACATCTGTTTAGATTGTGGAATACTGTGCCCTGGGAAGCTGACAGAGGCTTGGTTCTGGAACCCTGTGGACTGGGAATATGACTGAGGTTTTATTCTGGAACCCTGTAGCCTAGGAACATAACTGAGGATTGATTCTGGAACCCTGTGGCCTGGGAACATGACATCAGTGGATTGTGGAACCCTGTGGTCGGGGAACATGAGAACGGTTTGGTTCTGGAACCCTGTGGCCTGGGAACATGTCTGAGGTTTGATGGTCGAAACCTGTGGCCTGGCAAAATGAATGAGGTTTGTTTCTGGACACCTGTGTCCTGGGAAGATGACTGAGGTTTGAATGTGGAACCCTGTGGGCAGGGAATATGACTGAGGTTTCATTGTGGAAATATGTGCCTGGGGTCATGAGTGAGGTTTGATGGTGGAACACTCTGGCCTGGCCAAATGACTGAGGCGTGATTCGGGAACCCTGTGGCCTGGGAACTTGACTGAGGTTTGATGGCAGAAACCTGTGGACTGGCAACATGACTGAGGTTTGATTGTGGATCCCTGTGCCCTGGAAACAGGACTGTGGCCTAGATGGAAACCCATGGCCTGGGAACTTGACATTGGTTTGATTCTGGAACCCTGTGTCCTGGGAACATGATTGAGGTTTGATTCTGTAAACCATTGGTTTGGGAACATGACTGATGTTAGATTGTGGAATCCTGTGGCCTGGGAACATGACTGAGGTTTGATGGAAGAACCCTGTGGCCTGGCAACATGACTGAAGCTTGATTCTGGAACCATGTGGCCTGGGAATATGACTGAGGTTTGATTCTGGAAACCATTGGCCTGGGAACATGACTGATGTTAGATGGTGGAATCCTGTGGCCTGGGAACATGACATCAGTTGGGATTCTGGTACCCTGTTGCCTGGGAACATGAAATCGGTTGATTCTGGAAACCTGTGGCCTGGGAATATGACTGAGGTTTGATGGTAGTACCCTATGGCCTGGCAACATGACTGAGGCTTGATTCTGGATCCCTGTGGCCTGGGAACATGACTGAGGCGTGATTCTGGAAACCTGTGGCCTGGGAACATGACATCTGTTTAGATTGTGGAATACTGTGCCCTGGGAACCTGACTGAGGCTTGGTTCTGGAACCCTGTGCACTGGGAATATGACTGAGGTTTTCTTCTGGAACCCTGTAGCCTGGGAACATAACAGAGGCGTGATTCTGGAACCCTGTGGCCTGGGAACATGACATCAGTGGATTGTGGAACCCTGTGGTCTGGGAACATGAGAACGGTTTCATTCTGGAACCCTGTGGCCTGGGAACATGTCTGAGGTTTGATGGTGGAAACCTGTGGCCTGACAACATGACTGAGGTTTGTTTCTGGAACCCTGTTCCCTGGGAACATGACTGAGGTTTGATTCTGGACAGTTTTGTCCTGGGAACAAGACTGAGGTTTGACGGTGGAATCCTGTGGCCTGCGAACATGGCTGAGGTTTGATTCTGGAACCATATGTCCTGGGAATATGACTGAGGCTTGATGGTGGTACCCTGTGGCCTGGCAACATGACTGAGGCGTGATTCTGGAAACCTGTGACCTGGGAACATGACATCTGTTTAGATTGTGGAATACTGTGCCCTGGGAACCTGACTGAGGCAAGGTTCTGGAACCCTGTGGACTGGGAACATGACTGAGGTTTTATTCTGGAACCCTGTAGCCTGGCAACATAACTGAGGATTGATTCTGGAACCCTGTGGCCTGGGAACATGACTTCCCTTGCATTCTGGAACCCTGTGGCCTGGGAACATGACTGAGGTTTGACTGTGGAACCCTCTGGCCTGGGAACATGACTGTGGTTTGATTTTGAAACCCTTTGGCCTGGGAACATGACTGAGGTTTGGTTCTGGAATCCTGTTCCCTGGAAACATGACTGAGGTTTGATTCTGGACACCTGTGTCCTGGGAACATGACTGAGGTTTGAATCTGGGACCCTGTGTCCTGGGAACATGACATCGGTTTGGATTCTGGTACCCTGTTGCCTGGGAACATGAAATCGGTTTGATTCTGGACACCTGTGGCCTGGGAACATGACTAAGGTTTGATTCTGAAACCATGTGTCCTGGGAATAGGACTGAGGTTTGATTCTGGATACCTGTGGCCTGGGAAAATGACTGAGGTTTCATTGTGGAAATATGTGGCCTGGGGTCATGAGTGAGGTTTGATGGTGGAACACTCTGGCCTGGCCAAATGACTGAGGCTTGATTCGGGAACCCTGTGGCCTGGTAACTTGACTGAGGTTTGATGGCAGAAACCTGGGGACTGGCAACATGACTGAGGTTTGATTGTTGGACCCTGTGCCCTGGAAATATGACTGTGGCCTCGATGGAAACCCATGGCCTGGGAACTTGACATTGGTTTGATTCTGGAACCCTGTGTCCTGGGAACATGATTGAGGTTTGATTCTGTAAACCATTGGTCTGGGAATATGACTGATGTTAGATTGGGGAATCCTGTGGCCTGGGAACATGACTGAGGTTTGACTGTGGAACCCTCTGGCCTGGGAACATGACTGTGGTTTGATTCTGAAACCCTTTGGCCTGGGAACATGACTGAGGTTTGCTTCTGGAACCCTGTGGCCTGGGAACATGACTGAGGTGTGATGGTGGTACCCTGTGGCCTGGCAACATGACTGAGGCTTGATTCTGGAACCCTGTGGCCTGGGAACTTGACTCTGATTTGATTGCAGAAACCTGTGCGCTGGGAACATGACTGAGGCCTGATACTGGAACCCTGTGGCCTGGGAACATGACTGAGGTTTGTTGGTGGAACCCTGTGGCCTGGCAACATGACAGAGGTTTGATTGTGGAACCCTCAGGTTTGGGAAAATGACTGAGGCTTGATGGTGGAAGCCTGTGGCCTGGCAACAGGAATGAGGTTTGATGGTGGAATCCTGGGCCTGGCAAGATGACTTAGGTTTGATTGTGGAACACTCTGGCCTGGGAACATGACTGAGGCTTGATGGTGGAACCGTGGCCTGGCAACAGGACTGAGGTTTGATTGTGGAACCCTCTGGCCTGGGAATATGACTGAGGTTTGATTCTGGAAACCATTGGCCTCGGAACATGACTGATGTTAGATTGTGGAATCCTGTGGCCTGGGAACATGACATCGGTTTGGATTCTGGTACCCTGTTGCCTGGGAACATGAAATCGGTTTGATTCTGGAAACCTGTGGTCTGGGAATATGACTGAGGTTTGATGGTGGAACCGTGGCCTGGCAACAGGACTAAGGTTTGATTGTGGAACCCTCTGGCCTGGGAATATGACTGAGGTTTAATTGTGGAACCCTGAGGCCTGGGAATATTACTGGGGTTTTATTTTTGGAACCTGTGTCCAGGGAACATGACTGAGGGTTTACTCTGGAACCCTGTGTCCTGGGACCATGACTGAGGTTTGATTCTGGATCCCTGTGGCCTGGGAACATGACTGAAGCGTGATTCTGGAAACCTGTGGCCTGGGAACATGACATCTGTTTAGACTGTGGAATACTGTGCCCTGGGAACCTGACTGAGGCTTGGTTCTGGAACTCTGTGGACTGGGATTATGACTGAGGTTTTATTCTGGAACGCTGTAGCCTGGGAACATAACTGAGGATTGATTCTGGAACCCTGTGGCCTGGAAACATGACTGGGGTTTTATTTTTGGAACCTGTGTCCAGGGAACATGACTGAGGGTTTATTCTGGAACCCTGTGTCCTGGGACCATGACTGAGGTTTGATTCTGGATCCCTGTGGCCTGGGAACATGACTGAGGCGTGATTCTGGAAACCTGTGGCCTCGGAACATGACATCTGTTTAGATTGTGGAATACTGTGCCCTGGGAAGCTGACAGAGGCTTGGTTCTGGAACCCTGTGGACTGGGAATATGACTGAGGTTTTATTCTGGAACCCTGTAGCCTAGGAACATAACTGAGGATTGATTCTGGAACCCTGTGGCCTGGGAACATGACATCAGTGGATTGTGGAACCCTGTGGTCGGGGAACATGAGAACGGTTTGGTTCTGGAACCCTGTGGCCTGGGAACATGTCTGAGGTTTGATGGTCGAAACCTGTGGCCTGGCAAAATGAATGAGGTTTGTTTCTGGACACCTGTGTCCTGGGAAGATGACTGAGGTTTGAATGTGGAACCCTGTGGGCAGGGAATATGACTGAGGTTTCATTGTGGAAATATGTGCCTGGGGTCATGAGTGAGGTTTGATGGTGGAACACTCTGGCCTGGCCAAATGACTGAGGCATGATTCGGGAACCCTGTGGCCTGGGAACTTGACTGAGGTTTGATGGCAGAAACCTGTGGACTGGCAACATGACTGAGGTTTGATTGTGGATCCCTGTGCCCTGGAAACAGGACTGTGGCCTAGATGGAAACCCATGGCCTGGGAACTTGACATTGGTTTGATTCTGGAACCCTGTGTCCTGGGAACATGATTGAGGTTTGATTCTGTAAACCATTGGTCTGGGAACATGACTGATGTTAGATTGTGGAATCCTGTGGCCTGGGAACACGACTGAGGTTTGATGGAAGAACCCTGTGGCCTGGCAACATGACTGAAGCTTGATTCTGGAACCATGTGGCCTGGGAATATGACTGAGGTTTGATTCTGGAAACCATTGGCCTGGGAACATGACTGATGTTAGATGGTGGAATCCTGTGGCCTGGGAACATGACATCGGTTGGGATTCTGGTACCCTGTTGCCTGGGAACATGAAATCGGTTGATTCTGGAAACCTGTGGCCTGGGAATATGACTGAGGTTTGATGGTAGTACCCTATGGCCTGGCAACATGACTGAGGCTTGATTCTGGATCCCTGTGGCCTGGGAACATGACTGAGGCGTGATTCTGGAAACCTGTGGCCTGGGAACATGACATCTGTTTAGATTGTGGAATACTGTGCCCTGGGAACCTGACTGAGGCTTGGTTCTGGAACCCTGTGCACTGGGAATATGACTGAGGTTTTCTTCTGGAACCCTGTAGCCTGGGAACATAACAGAGGCGTGATTCTGGAACCCTGTGGCCTGGGAACATGACATCAGTGGATTGTGGAACCCTGTGGTCTGGGAACATGAGAACGGTTTCATTCTGGAACCCTGTGGCCTGGGAACATGTCTGAGGTTTGATGGTGGAAACCTGTGGCCTGACAACATGACTGAGGTTTGTTTCTGGAACCCTGTTCCCTGGGAACATGACTGAGGTTTGATTCTGGACAGTTTTGTCCTGGGAACAAGACTGAGGTTTGACGGTGGAATCCTGTGGCCTGCGAACATGGCTGAGGTTTGATTCTGGAACCATATGTCCTGGGAATATGACTGAGGCTTGATGGTGGTACCCTGTGGCCTGGCAACATGACTGAGGCGTGATTCTGGAAACCTGTGACCTGGGAACATGACATCTGTTTAGATTGTGGAATACTGTGCCCTGGGAACCTGACTGAGGCAAGGTTCTGGAACCCTGTGGACTGGGAACATGACTGAGGTTTTATTCTGGAACCCTGTAGCCTGGCAACATAACTGAGGATTGATTCTGGAACCCTGTGGCCTGGGAACATGACTTCCCTTGCATTCTGGAACCCTGTGGCCTGGGAACATGACTGAGGTTTGACTGTGGAACCCTCTGGCCTGGGAACATGACTGTGGTTTGATTTTGAAACCCTTTGGCCTGGGAACATGACTGAGGTTTGGTTCTGGAATCCTGTTCCCTGGAAACATGACTGAGGTTTGATTCTGGACACCTGTGTCCTGGGAACATGACTGAGGTTTGAATCTGGGACCCTGTGTCCTGGGAACATGACATCGGTTTGGATTCTGGTACCCTGTTGCCTGGGAACATGAAATCGGTTTGATTCTGGACACCTGTGGCCTGGGAACATGACTAAGGTTTGATTCTGAAACCATGTGTCCTGGGAATAGGACTGAGGTTTGATTCTGGATACCTGTGGCCTGGGAAAATGACTGAGGTTTCATTGTGGAAATATGTGGCCTGGGGTCATGAGTGAGGTTTGATGGTGGAACACTCTGGCCTGGCCAAATGACTGAGGCTTGATTCGGGAACCCTGTGGCCTGGTAACTTGACTGAGGTTTGATGGCAGAAACCTGGGGACTGGCAACATGACTGAGGTTTGATTGTTGGACCCTGTGCCCTGGAAATATGACTGTGGCCTCGATGGAAACCCATGGCCTGGGAACTTGACATTGGTTTGATTCTGGAACCCTGTGTCCTGGGAACATGATTGAGGTTTGATTCTGTAAACCATTGGTCTGGGAATATGACTGATGTTAGATTGGGGAATCCTGTGGCCTGGGAACATGACTGAGGTTTGACTGTGGAACCCTCTGGCCTGGGAACATGAGTGTGGTTTGATTCTGAAACCCTTTGGCCTGGGAACATGACTGAGGTTTGCTTCTGGAACCCTGTGGCCTGGGAACATGACTGAGGTGTGATGGTGGTACCCTGTGGCCTGGCAACATGACTGAGGCTTGATTCTGGAACCCTGTGGCCTGGGAACTTGACTCTGATTTGATTGCAGAAACCTGTGCGCTGGGAACATGACTGAGGCCTGATACTGGAACCCTGTGGCCTGGGAACATGACTGAGGTTTGTTGGTGGAACCCTGTGGCCTGGCAACATGACAGAGGTTTGATTGTGGAACCCTCAGGTTTGGGAAAATGACTGAGGCTTGATGGTGGAAGCCTGTGGCCTGGCAAGAGGAATGAGGTTTGATGGTGGAATCCTGGGCCTGGCAAGATGACTTAGGTTTGATTGTGGAACACTCTGGCCTGGGAACATGACTGAGGCTTGATGGTGGAACCGTGGCCTGGCAACAGGACTGAGGTTTGATTGTGGAACCCTCTGGCCTGGGAATATGACTGAGGTTTGATTCTGGAAACCATTGGCCTCGGAACATGACTGATGTTAGATTGTGGAATCCTGTGGCCTGGGAACATGACATCGGTTTGGATTCTGGTACCCTGTTGCCTGGGAACATGAAATCGGTTTGATTCTGGAAACCTGTGGTGTGGGAATATGACTGAGGTTTGATGGTGGAACCGTGGCCTGGCAACAGGACTAAGGTTTGATTGTGGAACCCTCTGGCCTGGGAATATGACTGAGGTTTAATTGTGGAACCCTGAGGCCTGGGAATATTACTGGGGTTTTATTTTTGGAACCTGTGTCCAGGGAACATGACTGAGGGTTTACTCTGGAACCCTGTGTCCTGGGACCATGACTGAGGTTTGATTCTGGATCCCTGTGGCCTGGGAACATGACTGAAGCGTGATTCTGGAAACCTGTGGCCTGGGAACATGACATCTGTTTAGACTGTGGAATACTGTGCCCTGGGAACCTGACTGAGGCTTGGTTCTGGAACTCTGTGGACTGGGATTATGACTGAGGTTTTATTCTGGA
Organism: Balaenoptera acutorostrata; assembly: GCF_949987535.1. NCBI lineage: Eukaryota > Metazoa > Chordata > Mammalia > Artiodactyla > Balaenopteridae > Balaenoptera > Balaenoptera acutorostrata. Next base: position 22,599,686 of record NC_080075.1, on the reverse strand, counting down.
ACGCTGTAGCCTGGGAACATAACTGAGGATTGATTCTGGAACCCTGTGGCCTGGAAACATGACTGGGGTTTTATTTTTGGAACCTGTGTCCAGGGAACATGACTGAGGGTTTATTCTGGAACCCTGTGTCCTGGGACCATGACTGAGGTTTGATTCTGGATCCCTGTGGCCTGGGAACATGACTGAGGCGTGATTCTGGAAACCTGTGGCCTCGGAACATGACATCTGTTTAGATTGTGGAATACTGTGCCCTGGGAAGCTGACAGAGGCTTGGTTCTGGAACCCTGTGGACTGGGAATATGACTGAGGTTTTATTCTGGAACCCTGTAGCCTAGGAACATAACTGAGGATTGATTCTGGAACCCTGTGGCCTGGGAACATGACATCAGTGGATTGTGGAACCCTGTGGTCGGGGAACATGAGAACGGTTTGGTTCTGGAACCCTGTGGCCTGGGAACATGTCTGAGGTTTGATGGTCGAAACCTGTGGCCTGGCAAAATGAATGAGGTTTGTTTCTGGACACCTGTGTCCTGGGAAGATGACTGAGGTTTGAATGTGGAACCCTGTGGGCAGGGAATATGACTGAGGTTTCATTGTGGAAATATGTGCCTGGGGTCATGAGTGAGGTTTGATGGTGGAACACTCTGGCCTGGCCAAATGACTGAGGCATGATTCGGGAACCCTGTGGCCTGGGAACTTGACTGAGGTTTGATGGCAGAAACCTGTGGACTGGCAACATGACTGAGGTTTGATTGTGGATCCCTGTGCCCTGGAAACAGGACTGTGGCCTAGATGGAAACCCATGGCCTGGGAACTTGACATTGGTTTGATTCTGGAACCCTGTGTCCTGGGAACATGATTGAGGTTTGATTCTGTAAACCATTGGTCTGGGAACATGACTGATGTTAGATTGTGGAATCCTGTGGCCTGGGAACATGACTGAGGTTTGATGGAAGAACCCTGTGGCCTGGCAACATGACTGAAGCTTGATTCTGGAACCATGTGGCCTGGGAATATGACTGAGGTTTGATTCTGGAAACCATTGGCCTGGGAACATGACTGATGTTAGATGGTGGAATCCTGTGGCCTGGGAACATGACATCGGTTGGGATTCTGGTACCCTGTTGCCTGGGAACATGAAATCGGTTGATTCTGGAAACCTGTGGCCTGGGAATATGACTGAGGTTTGATGGTGGTACCCTATGGCCTGGCAACATGACTGAGGCTTGATTCTGGATCCCTGTGGCCTGGGAACATGACTGAGGCGTGATTCTGGAAACCTGTGGCCTGGGAACATGACATCTGTTTAGATTGTGGAATACTGTGCCCTGGGAACCTGACTGAGGCTTGGTTCTGGAACCCTGTGCACTGGGAATATGACTGAGGTTTTCTTCTGGAACCCTGTAGCCTGGGAACATAACAGAGGCGTGATTCTGGAACCCTGTGGCCTGGGAACATGACATCAGTGGATTGTGGAACCCTGTGGTCTGGGAACATGAGAACGGTTTCATTCTGGAACCCTGTGGCTTGGGAACATGTCTGAGGTTTGATGGTGGAAACCTGTGGCCTGACAACATGACTGAGGTTTGTTTCTGGAACCCTGTTCCCTGGGAACATGACTGAGCTTTGATTCTGGACAGTTTTCTCCTGGGAACAAGACTGAGGTTTGACGGTGGAATCTTGTGGCCCGCGAACATGGCTGAGGTTTGATTCTGGAACCATATGTCCTGGGAATATGACTGAGGCTTGCTGGTGGTACCCTGTGGCCTGGCAACATGACTGAGGCGTGATTCTGGAAACCTGTGACCTGGGAACATGACATCTGTTTAGATTGTGGAATACTGTGCCCTGGGAACCTGACTGAGGCAAGGTTCTGGAACCCTGTGGACTGGGAACATGACTGAGGTTTTATTCTGGAACCCTGTAGCCTGGCAACATAACTGAGGATTGATTCTGGAACCCTGTGGCCTGGGAACATGACTTCCCTTGCATTCTGGAACCCTGTGGCCTGGGAACATGACTGAGGTTTGACTGTGGAACCCTCTGGCCTGGGAACATGACGGTGGTTTGATTTTGAAACCCTTTGGCCTGGGAACATGACTGAGGTTTGGTTCTGGAACCCTGTTCCCTGGAAACATGACTGAGGTTTGATTCTGGACACCTGTGTCCTGGGAACATGACTGAGGTTTGAATCTGGGACCCTGTGTCCTGGGAACATGACATCGGTTTGGATTCTGGTACCCTGTTGCCTGGGGACATGAAATCGGTTTGATTCTGGACACCTGTGGCCTGGGAACATGACTAAGGTTTGATTCTGAAACCATGTGTCCTGGGAATAGGACTGAGGTTTGATTCTGGATACCTGTGGCCTGGGAAAATGACTGAGGTTTCATTGTGGAAATATGTGGCCTGGGGTCATGAGTGAGGTTTGATGGTGGAACACTCTGGCCTGGCCAAATGACTGAGGCTTGATTCGGGAACCCTGTGGCCTGGGAACTTGACTGAGGTTTGATGGCAGAAACCTGGGGACTGGCAACATGACTGAGGTTTGATTGTTGGACCCTGTGCCCTGTAAATATGACTGTGGCCTAGATGGAAACCCATGGCCTGGAACTTGACATTGGTTTGATTCTGGAACCCTGTGTCCTGGGAACATGATTGAGGTTTGATTCTGTAAACCATTGGTCTGGGAATATGACTGATGTTAGATTGGGGAATCCTGTGGCCTGGGAACATGACTGAGGTTTGACTGTGGAACCCTCTGGCCTGGGAACATGACTGAGGTTTGCTTCTGGAACCCTGTGGCCTGGGAACATGACTGAGGTGTGATGGTGGTACCCTGTGGCCTGGCAACGTGACTGAGGCTTGATTCTGGAACCCTGTGGCCTGGGAACTTGACTCTGATTTGATTGCAGAAACCTGTGCACTGGGAACATGACTGAGGCCTGATACTGGAACCCTGTGGCCTGGGAACATGACTGAGGTTTGTTGGTGGAACCCTCAGGTTTGGGAACATGACTGAGGCTTGATGGTGGAAGCCTGTGGCCTGGCAACAGGACTGAGGTTTGATGGTGGAATCCTGGGCCTGGCAAGATGACTTAGGTTTGATTGTGGAACACTCTGGCCTGGGAACATGACTGAGGCTTGATGGTGGAACCGTGGCCTGGCAACAGAACTGAGGTTTGATTGTGGAACCCTCAAGCCTGGGAATATGACTGAGGTTTGATTCTGGAAACCATTGGCCTCGGAACATGACTGATGTTAGATTGTGGAATCCTGTGGCCTGGGAACATGACATCGGTTTGGATTCTGGTACCCTGTTGCCTGGGAACATGAAATCGGTTTGATTCTGGAAACCTGTGGTCTGGGAATATGACTGAGGTTTGATGGTGGAATCCTGTGGCCTGGCAACAGGAATGAGGTTTGATGGTGGAATCCTGGGCCTGGCAAGATGACTTAGGTTTGATTGTGGAACACTCTGGCCTGGGAACATGACTGAGGCTTGATGGTGGAACCGTGGCCTGGCAACAGGACTAAGGTTTGATTGTGGAACCCTCTGGCCTGGGAATATGACTGAGGTTTAATTGTGGAACCCTGTGGCCTGGGAATATGCCTGGGGTTTTATTTTTGGAACCTGTGTCCAGGGAACATGACTGAGGGTTTACTCTGGAACCCTGTGTCCTGGGACCATGACTGAGGTTTGATTCTGGATCCCTGTGGCCTGGGAACATGACTGAAGCGTGATTCTGGAAACCTGTGGCCTGGGAACATGACATCTGTTTAGACTGTGGAATACTGTGCCCTGGGAACCTGACTGAGGCTTGGTTCTGGAACTCTGTGGACTGGGATTATGACTGAGGTTTTATTCTGGAACGCTGTAGCCTGGGAACATAACTGAGGATTGATTCTGGAACCCTGTGGCCTGGAAACATGACTGGGGTTTTATTTTTGGAACCTGTGTCCAGGGAACATGACTGAGGGTTTATTCTGGAACCCTGTGTCCTGGGACCATGACTGAGGTTTGATTCTGGATCCCTGTGGCCTGGGAACATGACTGAGGCGTGATTCTGGAAACCTGTGGCCTCGGAACATGACATCTGTTTAGATTGTGGAATACTGTGCCCTGGGAAGCTGACAGAGGCTTGGTTCTGGAACCCTGTGGACTGGGAATATGACTGAGGTTTTATTCTGGAACCCTGTAGCCTAGGAACATAACTGAGGATTGATTCTGGAACCCTGTGGCCTGGGAACATGACATCAGTGGATTGTGGAACCCTGTGGTCGGGGAACATGAGAACGGTTTGGTTCTGGAACCCTGTGGCCTGGGAACATGTCTGAGGTTTGATGGTCGAAACCTGTGGCCTGGCAAAATGAATGAGGTTTGTTTCTGGACACCTGTGTCCTGGGAAGATGACTGAGGTTTCAATGTGGAACCCTGTGGGCAGGGAATATGACTGAGGTTTCATTGTGGAAATATGTGCCTGGGGTCATGAGTGAGGTTTGATGGTGGAACACTCTGGCCTGGCCAAATGACTGAGGCATGATTCGGGAACCCTGTGGCCTGGGAACTTGACTGAGGTTTGATGGCAGAAACCTGTGGACTGGCAACATGACTGAGGTTTGATTGTGGATCCCTGTGCCCTGGAAACAGGACTGTGGCCTAGATGGAAACCCATGGCCTGGGAACTTGACATTGGTTTGATTCTGGAACCCTGTGTCCTGGGAACATGATTGAGGTTTGATTCTGTAAACCATTGGTCTGGGAACATGACTGATGTTAGATTGTGGAATCCTGTGGCCTGGGAACATGACTGAGGTTTGATGGAAGAACCCTGTGGCCTGGCAACATGACTGAAGCTTGATTCTGGAACCATGTGGCCTGGGAATATGACTGAGGTTTGATTCTGGAAACCATTGGCCTGGGAACATGACTGATGTTAGATGGTGGAATCCTGTGGCCTGGGAACATGACATCGGTTGGGATTCTGGTACCCTGTTGCCTGGGAACATGAAATCGGTTGATTCTGGAAACCTGTGGCCTGGGAATATGACTGAGGTTTGATGGTGGTACCCTATGGCCTGGCAACATGACTGAGGCTTGATTCTGGATCCCTGTGGCCTGGGAACATGACTGAGGCGTGATTCTGGAAACCTGTGGCCTGGGAACATGACATCTGTTTAGATTGTGGAATACTGTGCCCTGGGAACCTGACTGAGGCTTGGTTCTGGAACCCTGTGCACTGGGAATATGACTGAGGTTTTCTTCTGGAACCCTGTAGCCTGGGAACATAACAGAGGCGTGATTCTGGAACCCTGTGGCCTGGGAACATGACATCAGTGGATTGTGGAACCCTGTGGTCTGGGAACATGAGAACAGTTTCATTCTGGAACCCTGTGGCCTGGGAACATGTCTGAGGTTTGATGGTGGAAACCTGTGGCCTGACAACATGACTGAGGTTTGTTTCTGGAACCCTGTTCCCTGGGAACATGACTGAGGTTTGATTCTGGACAGTTTTGTCCTGGGAACAAGACTGAGGTTTGACGGTGGAATCCTGTGGCCTGCGAACATGGCTGAGGTTTGATTCTGGAACCATATGTCCTGGGAATATGACTGAGGCTTGATGGTGGTACCCTGTGGCCTGGCAACATGACTGAGGCGTGATTCTGGAAACCTGTGACCTGGGAACATGACATCTGTTTAGATTGTGGAATACTGTGCCCTGGGAACCTGACTGAGGCAAGGTTCTGGAACCCTGTGGACTGGGAACATGACTGAGGTTTTATTCTGGAACCCTGTAGCCTGGCAACATAACTGAGGATTGATTCTGGAACCCTGTGGCCTGGGAACATGACTTCCCTTGCATTCTGGAACCCTGTGGCCTGGGAACATGACTGAGGTTTGACTGTGGAACCCTCTGGCCTGGGAACATGACTGTGGTTTGATTCTGAAACCCTTTGGCCTGGGAACATGACTGAGGTTTGCTTCTGGAACCCTGTGGCCTGGGAACTTGACTCTGATTTGATTGCAGAAACCTATGCACTGGGAACATGACTGAGGCCTGATACTGGAACCCTGTGGCCTGGGAACATGACTGAGGTTTGTTGGTGGAACCCTGTGGCCTGGCAACATGACAGAGGTTTGATTGTGGAACCCTCAGTTTTGGGAAAATGACTGAGGCTTGATGGTGGAAGCCTGTGGCCTGGCAACAGGAATGAGGTTTGATGGTGGAATCCTGGGCCTGGCAAGATGACTTAGGTTTGATTGTGGAACACTCTGGCCTGGGAACATGACTGAGGCTTGATGGTGGAACCGTGTCCTGGCAACAGGACTGAGGTTTGATTGTGGAACACTCTGGCCTGGGAATATGACTGAGGTTTGATTCTGGAAACCATTGGCCTCGGAACATGACTGATGTTAGATTGTGGAATCCTGTGGCCTGGGAACATGACATCGGTTTGGATTCTGGTACCCTGTTGCCTGGGAACATGAAATCGGTTTGATTCTGGAAACCTGTGGTCTGGGAATATGACTGAGGTTTGATGGTGGAACCGTGGCCTGGCAACAGGACTAAGGTTTGATTGTGGAACCCTCTGGCCTGGGAATATGACTGAGGTTTAATTGTGGAACCCTGTGGCCTGGGAATATGCCTGGGGTTTTATTTTTGGAACCTGTGTCCAGGGAACATGACTGAGGGTTTACTCTGGAACCCTGTGTCCTGGGACCATGACTGAGGTTTGATTCTGGATCCCTGTGGCCTGGGAACATGACTGAAGCGTGATTCTGGAAACCTGTGGCCTGGGAACATGACATCTGTTTAGATTGTGGAATACTGTGCCCTGGGAACCTGACTGAGGCTTGGTTCTGGAACCCTGTGCACTGGGAATATGACTGAGGTTTTCTTCTGGAACCCTGTAGCCTGGGAACATAACAGAGGCGTGATTCTGGAACCCTGTGGCCTGGGAACATGACATCAGTGGATTGTGGAACCCTGTGGTCTGGGAACATGAGAACGGTTTCATTCTGGAACCCTGTGGCCTGGGAACATGTCTGAGGTTTGATGGTGGAAACCTGTGGCCTGACAACATGACTGAGGTTTGTTTCTGGAACCCTGTTCCCTGGGAACATGACTGAGGTTTGATTCTGGACAGTTTTCTCCTGGGAACAAGACTGAGGTTTGACGGTGGAATCCTGTGGCCTGCGAACATGGCTGAGGTTTGATTCTGGAACCATATGTCCTGGGAATATGACTGAGGCTTGATGGTGGTACCCTGTGGCCTGGCAACATGACTGAGGCGTGATTCTGGAAACCTGTGACCTGGGAACATGACATCTGTTTAGATTGTGGAATACTGTGCCCTGGGAACCTGACTGAGGCAAGGTTCTGGAACCCTGTGGCCTGGGAACATGACTTCCCTTGCATTCTGGAACCCTGTGGCCTGGGAACATGACTGAGGTTTGATTCTGAAACCATGTGTCCTGGGAAGAGGACTGAGGTTTGATTCTGGACACCTGTGGCCTGGGAAAATGACTGAGGTTTCATTGTGGAAATATGTGGCCTGGGGTCATGAGTGAGGTTTGATGGTGGAACACTCTGGCCTGGCCAAATGACTGAGGCTTGATTCGGGAACCCTGTGGCCTGGGAACTTGACTGAGGTTTGATGGCAGAAACCTGGGGACTGGCAACATGACTGAGGTTTGATTGTTGGACCCTGTGCCCTGTAAATATGACTGTGGCCTAGATGGAAACCCATGGCCTGGGAATTTGACATTGGTTTGATTCTGGAACCCTGTGTCCTGGGAACATGATTGAGGTTTGATTCTGTAAACCATTGGTCTGGGAATATGACTGATGTTAGATTGGGGAATCCTGTGGCCTGGGAACATGACTGAGGTTTGACTGTGGAACCCTCTGGCCTGGGAACATGACTGTGGTTTGATTCTGAAAACCTTTGGCCTGGGAACATGACTGAGGTTTGCTTCTGGAACCCTGTGGCCTGGGAACATGACTGAGGCTTGATTCTTGAACCCTGTGGCATGGGAACGTGACTCTGATTTGATTGCAGAAACCTGTGCACTGGGAACATGACTGAGGCCTGATACTGGAACCCCGTGGCCTGGGAACATGACATTGGTTTGATTCTGGAACCCTGTTTCCTGGGAACATGACTGAGGTGTGATGGTGGTACCCTGTGGCCTGGCAACATGACTGAGGCTTGATTCTGGAACCCTGTGGCCTGGGAACTTGACTCTGATTTGATTGCAGAAACCTGTGCACTGGGAACATGACTGAGGCCTGATACTGGAACCCTGTGGCCTGGGAACATGACTGAGGTTTGTTGGTGGAACCCTGTGGCCTGGCAACATGACAGAGGTTTGATTGTGGAACCCTCAGGTTTGGGAAAATGACTGAGGCTTGATGGTGGAAGCCTGTGGCCTGGCAACAGGAATGAGGTTTGATGGTGGAATCCTGGGCCTGGCAAGATGACTTAGGTTTGATTGTGGAACACTCTGGCCTGGGAACATGACTGAGGCTTGATGGTGGAACCGTGGCCTGGCAACAGGACTGAGGTTTGATTGTGGAACCCTCTGGCCTGGGAATATGACTGAGGTTTGATTCTGGAAACCATTGGCCTCGGAACATGACTGATGTTAGATTGTGGAATCCTGTGGCCTGGGAACATGACATCGGTTTGGATTCTGGTACCCTGTTGCCTGGGAACATGAAATCGGTTTGATTCTGGAAACCTGTGGTCTGGGAATATGACTGAGGTTTGATGGTGGAATCCTGTGGCCTGGCAACATGAATGAGGTTTGATGGAGGAATCCTGGGCCTGGCAAGATGACTTAGGTTTGATTGTGGAACACTCTGGCCTGGGAACATGACTGAGGCTTGATGGTGGAACCGTGGCCTGGCAACAGGACTAAGGTTTGATTGTGGAACCCTCTGGCCTGGGAATATGACTGAGGTTTAATTGTGGAACCCTGTGGCCTGGGAATATGCCTGGGGTTTTATTTTTGGAACCTGTGTCCAGGGAACATGACTGAGGGTTTACTCTGGAACCTGTGTCCTGGGACCATGACTGAGGTTTGATTCTGGATCCCTGTGGCCTGGGAACATGACTGAAGCGTGATTCTGGAAACCTGTGGCCTGGGAACATGACATCTGTTTAGATTGTGGAATACTGTGCCCTGGGAACCTGACTGAGGCAAGGTTCTGGAACCCTGTGGACTGGGAACATGACTGAGGTTTTATTCTGGAACCCTGTAGCCTGGCAACATAACTGAGGATTGATTCTGGAACCCTGTGGCCTGGGAACATGACTTCCCTTGCATTCTGGAACCCTGTGGCCTGGGAACATGACTGAGGTTTGACTGTGGAACCCTCTGGCCTGGGAACATGACTGTGGTTTGATTTTGAAACCCTTTGGCCTGGGAACATGACTGAGGTTTGGTTCTGGAATCCTGTTCCCTGGAAACATGACTGAGGTTTGATTCTGGACACCTGTGTCCTGGGAACATGACTGAGGTTTGAATCTGGGACCCTGTGTCCTGGGAACATGACATCGGTTTGGATTCTGGTACCCTGTTGCCTGGGAACATGAAATCGGTTTGATTCTGGACACCTGTGGCCTGACAACATGACTGAGGTTTGTTTCTGGAACCCTGTTCCCTGGGAACATGACTGAGGTTTGATTCTGGACAGTTTTGTCCTGGGAACAAGACTGAGGTTTGACGGTGGAATCCTGTGGCCTGCGAACATGGCTGAGGTTTGATTCTGGAACCATATGTCCTGGGAATATGACTGAGGCTTGATGGTGGTACCCTGTGGCCTGGCAACATGACTGAGGCGTGATTCTGGAAACCTGTGACCTGGGAACATGACATCTGTTTAGATTGTGGAATACTGTGCCCTGGGAACCTGACTGAGGCAAGGTTCTGGAACCCTGTGGACTGGGAACATGACTGAGGTTTTATTCTGGAACCCTGTAGCCTGGCAACATAACTGAGGATTGATTCTGGAACCCTGTGGCCTGGGAACATGACTTCCCTTGCATTCTGGAACCCTGTGGCCTGGGAACATGACTGAGGTTTGACTGTGGAACCCTCTGGCCTGGGAACATGACTGTGGTTTGATTTTGAAACCCTTTGGCCTGGGAACATGACTGAGGTTTGGTTCTGGAACCCTGTTCCCTGGAAACATGACTGAGGTTTGATTCTGGACACCTGTGTCCTGGGAACATGACTGAGGTTTGAATCTGGGACCCTGTGTCCTGGGAACATGACATCGGTTTGGATTCTGGTACCCTGTTGCCTGGGAACATGAAATCGGTTTGATTCTGGACACCTGTGGCCTGGGAACATGACTAAGGTTTGATTCTGAAACCATGTGTCCTGGGAATAGGACTGAGGTTTGATTCTGGATACCTGTGGCCTGGGAAAATGACTGAGGTTTCATTGTGGAAATATGTGGCCTGGGGTCATGAGTGAGGTTTGATGGTGGAACACTCTGGCCTGGCCAAATGACTGAGGCTTGATTCGGGAACCCTGTGGCCTGGTAACTTGACTGAGGTTTGATGGCAGAAACCTGGGGACTGGCAACATGACTGAGGTTTGATTGTTGGACCCTGTGCCCTGGAAATATGACTGTGGCCTCGATGGAAACCCATGGCCTGGGAACTTGACATTGGTTTGATTCTGGAACCCTGTGTCCTGGGAACATGATTGAGGTTTGATTCTGTAAACCATTGGTCTGGGAATATGACTGATGTTAGATTGGGGAATCCTGTGGCCTGGGAACATGACTGAGGTTTGACTGTGGAACCCTCTGGCCTGGGAACATGAGTGTGGTTTGATTCTGAAACCCTTTGGCCTGGGAACATGACTGAGGTTTGCTTCTGGAACCCTGTGGCCTGGGAACATGACTGAGGTGTGATGGTGGTACCCTGTGGCCTGGCAACATGACTGAGGCTTGATTCTGGAACCCTGTGGCCTGGGAACTTGACTCTGATTTGATTGCAGAAACCTGTGCGCTGGGAACATGACTGAGGCCTGATACTGGAACCCTGTGGCCTGGGAACATGACTGAGGTTTGTTGGTGGAACCCTGTGGCCTGGCAACATGACAGAGGTTTGATTGTGGAACCCTCAGGTTTGGGAAAATGACTGAGGCTTGATGGTGGAAGCCTGTGGCCTGGCAAGAGGAATGAGGTTTGATGGTGGAATCCTGGGCCTGGCAAGATGACTTAGGTTTGATTGTGGAACACTCTGGCCTGGGAACATGACTGAGGCTTGATGGTGGAACCGTGGCCTGGCAACAGGACTGAGGTTTGATTGTGGAACCCTCTGGCCTGGGAATATGACTGAGGTTTGATTCTGGAAACCATTGGCCTCGGAACATGACTGATGTTAGATTGTGGAATCCTGTGGCCTGGGAACATGACATCGGTTTGGATTCTGGTACCCTGTTGCCTGGGAACATGAAATCGGTTTGATTCTGGAAACCTGTGGTCTGGGAATATGACTGAGGTTTGATGGTGGAATCCTGTGGCCTGGCAACAGGAATGAGGTTTGATGGTGGAATCCTGGGCCTGGCAAGATGACTTAGGTTTGATTGTGGAACACTCTGGCCTGGGAACATGACTGAGGCTTGATGGTGGAACCGTGGCCTGGCAACAGGACTAAGGTTTGATTGTGGAACCCTCTGGCCTGGGAATATGACTGAGGTTTAATTGTGGAACCCTGTGGCCTGGGAATATGCCTGGGGTTTTATTTTTGGAACCTGTGTCCAGGGAACATGACTGAGGGTTTACTCTGGAACCTGTGTCCTGGGACCATGACTGAGGTTTGATTCTGGATCCCTGTGGACTGGGAACATGACTGAAGCGTGATTCTGGAAACCTGTGGCCTGGGAACATGACATCTGTTTAGATTGTGGAATACTGTGCCCTGGGAACCTGACTGAGGCTTGGTTCTGGAACTCTGTGGACTGGGATTATGACTGAGGTTTTATTCTGGAACGCTGTAGCCTGGGAACATAACTGAGGATTGATTCTGGAACCCTGTGGCCTGGAAACATGACTGGGGTTTTATTTTTGGAACCTGTGTCCAGGGAACATGACTGAGGGTTTATTCTGGAACCCTGTGTCCTGGGACCATGACTGAGGTTTGATTCTGGATCCCTGTGGCCTGGGAACATGACTGAGGCGTGATTCTGGAAACCTGTGGCCTCGGAACATGACATCTGTTTAGATTGTGGAATACTGTGCCCTGGGAAGCTGACAGAGGCTTGGTTCTGGAACCCTGTGGACTGGGAATATGACTGAGGTTTTATTCTGGAACCCTGTAGCCTAGGAACATAACTGAGGATTGATTCTGGAACCCTGTGGCCTGGGAACATGACATCAGTGGATTGTGGAACCCTGTGGTCGGGGAACATGAGAACGGTTTGGTTCTGGAACCCTGTGGCCTGGGAACATGTCTGAGGTTTGATGGTCGAAACCTGTGGCCTGGCAAAATGAATGAGGTTTGTTTCTGGACACCTGTGTCCTGGGAAGATGACTGAGGTTTGAATGTGGAACCCTGTGGGCAGGGAATATGACTGAGGTTTCATTGTGGAAATATGTGCCTGGGGTCATGAGTGAGGTTTGATGGTGGAACACTCTGGCCTGGCCAAATGACTGAGGCATGATTCGGGAACCCTGTGGCCTGGGAACTTGACTGAGGTTTGATGGCAGAAACCTGTGGACTGGCAACATGACTGAGGTTTGATTGTGGATCCCTGTGCCCTGGAAACAGGACTGTGGCCTAGATGGAAACCCATGGCCTGGGAACTTGACATTGGTTTGATTCTGGAACCCTGTGTCCTGGGAACATGATTGAGGTTTGATTCTGTAAACCATTGGTCTGGGAACATGACTGATGTTAGATTGTGGAATCCTGTGGCCTGGGAACATGACTGAGGTTTGATGGAAGAACCCTGTGGCCTGGCAACATGACTGAAGCTTGATTCTGGAACCATGTGGCCTGGGAATATGACTGAGGTTTGATTCTGGAAACCATTGGCCTGGGAACATGACTGATGTTAGATGGTGGAATCCTGTGGCCTGGGAACATGACATCGGTTGGGATTCTGGTACCCTGTTGCCTGGGAACATGAAATCGGTTGATTCTGGAAACCTGTGGCCTGGGAATATGACTGAGGTTTGATGGTGGTACCCTATGGCCTGGCAACATGACTGAGGCTTGATTCTGGATCCCTGTGGCCTGGGAACATGACTGAGGCGTGATTCTGGAAACCTGTGGCCTGGGAACATGACATCTGTTTAGATTGTGGAATACTGTGCCCTGGGAACCTGACTGAGGCTTGGTTCTGGAACCCTGTGCACTGGGAATATGACTGAGGTTTTCTTCTGGAACCCTGTAGCCTGGGAACATAACAGAGGCGTGATTCTGGAACCCTGTGGCCTGGGAACATGACATCAGTGGATTGTGGAACCCTGTGGTCTGGGAACATGAGAACGGTTTCATTCTGGAACCCTGTGGCCTGGGAACATGTCTGAGGTTTGATGGTGGAAACCTGTGGCCTGACAACATGACTGAGGTTTGTTTCTGGAACCCTGTTCCCTGGGAACATGACTGAGGTTTGATTCTGGACAGTTTTGTCCTGGGAACAAGACTGAGGTTTGACGGTGGAATCCTGTGGCCTGCGAACATGGCTGAGGTTTGATTCTGGAACCATATGTCCTGGGAATATGACTGAGGCTTGATGGTGGTACCCTGTGGCCTGGCAACATGACTGAGGCGTGATTCTGGAAACCTGTGACCTGGGAACATGACATCTGTTTAGATTGTGGAATACTGTGCCCTGGGAACCTGACTGAGGCAAGGTTCTGGAACCCTGTGGACTGGGAACATGACTGAGGTTTTATTCTGGAACCCTGTAGCCTGGCAACATAACTGAGGATTGATTCTGGAACCCTGTGGCCTGGGAACATGACTTCCCTTGCATTCTGGAACCCTGTGGCCTGGGAACATGACTGAGGTTTGACTGTGGAACCCTCTGGCCTGGGAACATGACTGTGGTTTGATTTTGAAACCCTTTGGCCTGGGAACATGACTGAGGTTTGGTTCTGGAATCCTGTTCCCTGGAAACATGACTGAGGTTTGATTCTGGACACCTGTGTCCTGGGAACATGACTGAGGTTTGAATCTGGGACCCTGTGTCCTGGGAACATGACATCGGTTTGGATTCTGGTACCCTGTTGCCTGGGAACATGAAATCGGTTTGATTCTGGACACCTGTGGCCTGGGAACATGACTAAGGTTTGATTCTGAAACCATGTGTCCTGGGAATAGGACTGAGGTTTGATTCTGGATACCTGTGGCCTGGGAAAATGACTGAGGTTTCATTGTGGAAATATGTGGCCTGGGGTCATGAGTGAGGTTTGATGATGGAACACTCTGGCCTGGCCAAATGACTGAGGCTTGATTCGGGAACCCTGTGGCCTGGTAACTTGACTGAGGTTTGATGGCAGAAACCTGGGGACTGGCAACATGACTGAGGTTTGATTGTTGGACCCTGTGCCCTGGAAATATGACTGTGGCCTCGATGGAAACCCATGGCCTGGGAACTTGACATTGGTTTGATTCTGGAACCCTGTGTCCTGGGAACATGATTGAGGTTTGATTCTGTAAACCATTGGTCTGGGAATATGACTGATGTTAGATTGGGGAATCCTGTGGCCTGGGAACATGACTGAGGTTTGACTGTGGAACCCTCTGGCCTGGGAACATGACTGTGGTTTGATTCTGAAACCCTTTGGCCTGGGAACATGACTGAGGTTTGCTTCTGGAACCCTGTGGCCTGGGAACATGACTGAGGTGTGATGGTGGTACCCTGTGGCCTGGCAACATGACTGAGGCTTGATTCTGGAACCCTGTGGCCTGGGAACTTGACTCTGATTTGATTGCAGAAACCTGTGCGCTGGGAACATGACTGAGGCCTGATACTGGAACCCTGTGGCCTGGGAACATGACTGAGGTTTGTTGGTGGAACCCTGTGGCCTGGCAACATGACAGAGGTTTGATTGTGGAACCCTCAGGTTTGGGAAAATGACTGAGGCTTGATGGTGGAAGCCTGTGGCCTGGCAAGAGGAATGAGGTTTGATGGTGGAATCCTGGGCCTGGCAAGATGACTTAGGTTTGATTGTGGAACACTCTGGCCTGGGAACATGACTGAGGCTTGATGGTGGAACCGTGGCCTGGCAACAGGACTGAGGTTTGATTGTGGAACCCTCTGGCCTGGGAATATGACTGAGGTTTGATTCTGGAAACCATTGGCCTCGGAACATGACTGATGTTAGATTGTGGAATCCTGTGGCCTGGGAACATGACATCGGTTTGGATTCTGGTACCCTGTTGCCTGGGAACATGAAATCGGTTTGATTCTGGAAACCTGTGGTCTGGGAATATGACTGAGGTTTGATGGTGGAATCCTGTGGCCTGGCAACAGGAATGAGGTTTGATGGTGGAATCCTGGGCCTGGAAAGATGACTTAGGTTTGATTGTGGAACACTCTGGCCTGGGAACATGACTGAGGCTTGATGGTGGAACCGTGGCCTGGCAACAGGACTAAGGTTTGATTGTGGAACCCTCTGGCCTGGGAATATGACTGAGGTTTAATTGTGGAACCCTGTGGCCTGGGAATATGCCTGGGGTTTTATTTTTGGAACCTGTGTCCAGGGAACATGACTGAGGGTTTACTCTGGAACCTGTGTCCTGGGACCATGACTGAGGTTTGATTCTGGATCCCTGTGGACTGGGAACATGACTGAAGCGTGATTCTGGAAACCTGTGGCCTGGGAACATGACATCTGTTTAGATTGTGGAATACTGTGCCCTGGGAACCTGACTGAGGCTTGGTTCTGGAACTCTGTGGACTGGGATTATGACTGAGGTTTTATTCTGGAACGCTGTAGCCTGGGAACATAACTGAGGATTGATTCTGGAACCCTGTGGCCTGGAAACATGACTGGGGTTTTATTTTTGGAACCTGTGTCCAGGGAACATGACTGAGGGTTTATTCTGGAACCCTGTGTCCTGGGACCATGACTGAGGTTTGATTCTGGATCCCTGTGGCCTGGGAACATGACTGAGGCGTGATTCTGGAAACCTGTGGCCTCGGAACATGACATCTGTTTAGATTGTGGAATACTGTGCCCTGGGAAGCTGACAGAGGCTTGGTTCTGGAACCCTGTGGACTGGGAATATGACTGAGGTTTTATTCTGGAACCCTGTAGCCTAGGAACATAACTGAGGATTGATTCTGGAACCCTGTGGCCTGGGAACATGACATCAGTGGATTGTGGAACCCTGTGGTCGGGGAACATGAGAACGGTTTGGTTCTGGAACCCTGTGGCCTGGGAACATGTCTGAGGTTTGATGGTCGAAACCTGTGGCCTGGCAAAATGAATGAGGTTTGTTTCTGGACACCTGTGTCCTGGGAAGATGACTGAGGTTTGAATGTGGAACCCTGTGGGCAGGGAATATGACTGAGGTTTCATTGTGGAAATATGTGCCTGGGGTCATGAGTGAGGTTTGATGGTGGAACACTCTGGCCTGGCCAAATGACTGAGGCATGATTCGGGAACCCTGTGGCCTGGGAACTTGACTGAGGTTTGATGGCAGAAACCTGTGGACTGGCAACATGACTGAGGTTTGATTGTGGATCCCTGTGCCCTGGAAACAGGACTGTGGCCTAGATGGAAACCCATGGCCTGGGAACTTGACATTGGTTTGATTCTGGAACCCTGTGTCCTGGGAACATGATTGAGGTTTGATTCTGTAAACCATTGGTCTGGGAACATGACTGATGTTAGATTGTGGAATCCTGTGGCCTGGGAACATGACTGAGGTTTGATGGAAGAACCCTGTGGCCTGGCAACATGACTGAAGCTTGATTCTGGAACCATGTGGCCTGGGAATATGACTGAGGTTTGATTCTGGAAACCATTGGCCTGGGAACATGACTGATGTTAGATGGTGGAATCCTGTGGCCTGGGAACATGACATCGGTTGGGATTCTGGTACCCTGTTGCCTGGGAACATGAAATCGGTTGATTCTGGAAACCTGTGGCCTGGGAATATGACTGAGGTTTGATGGTGGTACCCTATGGCCTGGCAACATGACTGAGGCTTGATTCTGGATCCCTGTGGCCTGGGAACATGACTGAGGCGTGATTCTGGAAACCTGTGGCCTGGGAACATGACATCTGTTTAGATTGTGGAATACTGTGCCCTGGGAACCTGACTGAGGCTTGGTTCTGGAACCCTGTGCACTGGGAATATGACTGAGGTTTTCTTCTGGAACCCTGTAGCCTGGGAACATAACAGAGGCGTGATTCTGGAACCCTGTGGCCTGGGAACATGACATCAGTGGATTGTGGAACCCTGTGGTCTGGGAACATGAGAACGGTTTCATTCTGGAACCCTGTGGCCTGGGAACATGTCTGAGGTTTGATGGTGGAAACCTGTGGCCTGACAACATGACTGAGGTTTGTTTCTGGAACCCTGTTCCCTGGGAACATGACTGAGGTTTGATTCTGGACAGTTTTGTCCTGGGAACAAGACTGAGGTTTGACGGTGGAATCCTGTGGCCTGCGAACATGGCTGAGGTTTGATTCTGGAACCATATGTCCTGGGAATATGACTGAGGCTTGATGGTGGTACCCTGTGGCCTGGCAACATGACTGAGGCGTGATTCTGGAAACCTGTGACCTGGGAACATGACATCTGTTTAGATTGTGGAATACTGTGCCCTGGGAACCTGACTGAGGCAAGGTTCTGGAACCCTGTGGACTGGGAACATGACTGAGGTTTTATTCTGGAACCCTGTAGCCTGGCAACATAACTGAGGATTGATTCTGGAACCCTGTGGCCTGGGAACATGACTTCCCTTGCATTCTGGAACCCTGTGGCCTGGGAACATGACTGAGGTTTGACTATGGAACCCTCTGGCCTGGGAACATGACTGTGGTTTGATTTTGAAACCCTTTGGCCTGGGAACATGACTGAGGTTTGGTTCTGGAACCCTGTTCCCTGGAAACATGACTGAGGTTTGATTCTGGACACCTGTGTCCTGGGAACATGACTGAGGTTTGAATCTGGGACCCTGTGTCCTGGGAACATGACATCGGTTTGGATTCTGGTACCCTGTTGCCTGGGAACATGAAATCGGTTTGATTCTGGACACCTGTGGCCTGGGAACATGACTAAGGTTTGATTCTGAAACCATGTGTCCTGGGAATAGGACTGAGGTTTGATTCTGGATACCTGTGGCCTGGGAAAATGACTGAGGTTTCATTGTGGAAATATGTGGCCTGGGGTCATGAGTGAGGTTTGATGGTGGAACACTCTGGCCTGGCCAAATGACTGAGGCTTGATTCGGGAACCCTGTGGCCTGGGAACTTGACTGAGGTTTGATGGCAGAAACCTGGGGACTGGCAACATGACTGAGGTTTGATTGTTGGACCCTGTGCCCTGTAAATATGACTGTGGCCTAGATGGAAACCCATGGCCTGGGAATTTGACATTGGTTTGATTCTGGAACCCTGTGTCCTGGGAACATGATTGAGGTTTGATTCTGTAAACCATTGGTCTGGGAATATGACTGATGTTAGATTGGGGAATCCTGTGGCCTGGGAACATGACTGAGGTTTGACTGTGGAACCCTCTGGCCTGGGAACATGACTGTGGTTTGATTCTGAAACCCTTTGGCCTGGGAACATGACTGAGGTTTGCTTCTGGAACCCTGTGGCCTGGGAACATGACTGAGGATTGATGGAAGAACCCTGTGGCCTGGCAACATGACTGAGGCTTGATTCTGGAACCCTGTGGCCTGGGAACTTGACTCTGATTTGATTGCAGAAACCTGTGCACTGGGAACATGACTGAGGCCTGATACTGGAACCCTGTGGCCTGGGAACATGACTGAGGTTTGTTGGTGGAACCCTGTGGCCTGGCAACATGACAGAGGTTTGATTGTGGAACCCTCTGGTTTGGGAAAATGACTGAGGCTTGATGGTGGAAGCCTGTGGCCTGGCAACAGGAATGAGGTTTGATGGTGGAATCCTGGGCCTGGCAAGATGACTTAGGTTTGATTGTGGAACACTCTGGCCTGGGAACATGACTGAGGCTTGATGGTGGAACCGTGGCCTGGCAACAGGACTGAGGTTTGATTGTGGAACCCTCTGGCCTGGGAATATGACTGAGGTTTGATTCTGGAAACCATTGGCCTCGGAACATGACTGATGTTAGATTGTGGAATCCTGTGGCCTGGGAACATGACATCGGTTTGGATTCTGGTACCCTGTTGCCTGGGAACATGAAATCGGTTTGATTCTGGAAACCTGTGGTCTGGGAATATGACTGAGGTTTGATGGTGGAATCCTGTGGCCTGGCAACATGAATGAGGTTTGATGGAGGAATCCTGGGCCTGGCAAGATGACTTAGGTTTGATTGTGGAACACTCTGGCCTGGGAACATGACTGAGGCTTGATGGTGGAACCGTGGCCTGGCAACAGGACTAAGGTTTGATTGTGGAACCCTCTGGCCTGGGAATATGACTGAGGTTTAATTGTGGAACCCTGTGGCCTGGGAATATGCCTGGGGTTTTATTTTTGGAACCTGTGTCCAGGGAACATGACTGAGGGTTTACTCTGGAACCTGTGTCCTGGGACCATGACTGAGGTTTGATTCTGGATCCCTGTGGCCTGGGAACATGACTGAAGCGTGATTCTGGAAACCTGTGGCCTGGGAACATGACATCTGTTTAGATTGTGGAATACTGTGCCCTGGGAACCTGACTGAGGCTTGGTTCTGGAACTCTGTGGACTGGGATTATGACTGAGGTTTTATTCTGGAACGCTGTAGCCTGGGAACATAACTGAGGATTGATTCTGGAACCCTGTGGCCTGGAAACATGACTGGGGTTTTATTATTGGAACCTGTGTCCAGGGAACATGACTGAGGGTTTATTCTGGAACCCTGTGTCCTGGGACCATGACTGAGGTTTGATTCTGGATCCCTGTGGCCTGGGAACATGACTGAGGCGTGATTCTGGAAACCTGTGGCCTCGGAACATGACATCTGTTTAGATTGTGGAATACTGTGCCCTGGGAAGCTGACAGAGGCTTGGTTCTGGAACCCTGTGGACTGGGAATATGACTGAGGTTTTATTCTGGAACCCTGTAGCCTAGGAACATAACTGAGGATTGATTCTGGAACCCTGTGGCCTGGGAACATGACATCAGTGGATTGTGGAACCCTGTGGTCGGGGAACATGAGAACGGTTTGGTTCTGGAACCCTGTGGCCTGGGAACATGTCTGAGGTTTGATGGTCGAAACCTGTGGCCTGGCAAAATGAATGAGGTTTGTTTCTGGACACCTGTGTCCTGGGAAGATGACTGAGGTTTGAATGTGGAACCCTGTGGGCAGGGAATATGACTGAGGTTTCATTGTGGAAATATGTGCCTGGGGTCATGAGTGAGGTTTGATGGTGGAACACTCTGGCCTGGCCAAATGACTGAGGCATGATTCGGGAACCCTGTGGCCTGGGAACTTGACTGAGGTTTGATTCTGTAAACCATTGGTCTGGGATCATGACTGATGTTAGATTGTGGAATCCTGTGGCCTGGGAACATGACTGAGGTTTGATGGAAGAACCCTGTGGCCTGGCAACATGACTGAAGCTTGATTCTGGAACCATGTGGCCTGGGAATATGACTGAGGTTTGATTCTGGAAACCATTGGCCTGGGAACATGACTGATGTTAGATGGTGGAATCCTGTGGCCTGGGAACATGACATCGGTTGGGATTCTGGTACCCTGTTGCCTGGGAACATGAAATCGGTTGATTCTGGAAACCTGTGGCCTGGGAATATGACTGAGGTTTGATGGTAGTACCCTATGGCCTGGCAACATGACTGAGGCTTGATTCTGGATCCCTGTGGCCTGGGAACATGACTGAGGCGTGATTCTGGAAACCTGTGGCCTGGGAACATGACATCTGTTTAGATTGTGGAATACTGTGCCCTGGGAACCTGACTGAGGCTTGGTTCTGGAACCCTGTGCACTGGGAATATGACTGAGGTTTTCTTCTGGAACCCTGTAGCCTGGGAACATAACAGAGGCGTGATTCTGGAACCCTGTGGCCTGGGAACATGACATCAGTGGATTGTGGAACCCTGTGGTCTGGGAACATGAGAACGGTTTCATTCTGGAACCCTGTGGCCTGGGAACATGTCTGAGGTTTGATGGTGGAAACCTGTGGCCTGACAACATGACTGAGGTTTGTTTCTGGAACCCTGTTCCCTGGGAACATGACTGAGGTTTGATTCTGGACAGTTTTGTCCTGGGAACAAGACTGAGGTTTGACGGTGGAATCCTGTGGCCTGCGAACATGGCTGAGGTTTGATTCTGGAACCATATGTCCTGGGAATATGACTGAGGCTTGATGGTGGTACCCTGTGGCCTGGCAACATGACTGAGGCGTGATTCTGGAAACCTGTGACCTGGGAACATGACATCTGTTTAGATTGTGGAATACTGTGCCCTGGGAACCTGACTGAGGCAAGGTTCTGGAACCCTGTGGACTGGGAACATGACTGAGGTTTTATTCTGGAACCCTGTAGCCTGGCAACATAACTGAGGATTGATTCTGGAACCCTGTGGCCTGGGAACATGACTTCCCTTGCATTCTGGAACCCTGTGGCCTGGGAACATGACTGAGGTTTGACTGTGGAACCCTCTGGCCTGGGAACATGACTGTGGTTTGATTTTGAAACCCTTTGGCCTGGGAACATGACTGAGGTTTGGTTCTGGAATCCTGTTCCCTGGAAACATGACTGAGGTTTGATTCTGGACACCTGTGTCCTGGGAACATGACTGAGGTTTGAATCTGGGACCCTGTGTCCTGGGAACATGACATCGGTTTGGATTCTGGTACCCTGTTGCCTGGGAACATGAAATCGGTTTGATTCTGGACACCTGTGGCCTGGGAACATGACTAAGGTTTGATTCTGAAACCATGTGTCCTGGGAATAGGACTGAGGTTTGATTCTGGATACCTGTGGCCTGGGAAAATGACTGAGGTTTCATTGTGGAAATATGTGGCCTGGGGTCATGAGTGAGGTTTGATGGTGGAACACTCTGGCCTGGCCAAATGACTGAGGCTTGATTCGGGAACCCTGTGGCCTGGTAACTTGACTGAGGTTTGATGGCAGAAACCTGGGGACTGGCAACATGACTGAGGTTTGATTGTTGGACCCTGTGCCCTGGAAATATGACTGTGGCCTCGATGGAAACCCATGGCCTGGGAACTTGACATTGGTTTGATTCTGGAACCCTGTGTCCTGGGAACATGATTGAGGTTTGATTCTGTAAACCATTGGTCTGGGAATATGACTGATGTTAGATTGGGGAATCCTGTGGCCTGGGAACATGACTGAGGTTTGACTGTGGAACCCTCTGGCCTGGGAACATGACTGTGGTTTGATTCTGAAACCCTTTGGCCTGGGAACATGACTGAGGTTTGCTTCTGGAACCCTGTGGCCTGGGAACATGACTGAGGTGTGATGGTGGTACCCTGTGGCCTGGCAACATGACTGAGGCTTGATTCTGGAACCCTGTGGCCTGGGAACTTGACTCTGATTTGATTGCAGAAACCTGTGCGCTGGGAACATGACTGAGGCCTGATACTGGAACCCTGTGGCCTGGGAACATGACTGAGGTTTGTTGGTGGAACCCTGTGGCCTGGCAACATGACAGAGGTTTGATTGTGGAACCCTCAGGTTTGGGAAAATGACTGAGGCTTGATGGTGGAAGCCTGTGGCCTGGCAAGAGGAATGAGGTTTGATGGTGGAATCCTGGGCCTGGCAAGATGACTTAGGTTTGATTGTGGAACACTCTGGCCTGGGAACATGACTGAGGCTTGATGGTGGAACCGTGGCCTGGCAACAGGACTGAGGTTTGATTGTGGAACCCTCTGGCCTGGGAATATGACTGAGGTTTGATTCTGGAAACCATTGGCCTCGGAACATGACTGATGTTAGATTGTGGAATCCTGTGGCCTGGGAACATGACATCGGTTTGGATTCTGGTACCCTGTTGCCTGGGAACATGAAATCGGTTTGATTCTGGAAACCTGTGGTCTGGGAATATGACTGAGGTTTGATGGTGGAATCCTGTGGCCTGGCAACAGGAATGAGGTTTGATGGTGGAATCCTGGGCCTGGCAAGATGACTTAGGTTTGATTGTGGAACACTCTGGCCTGGGAACATGACTGAGGCTTGATGGTGGAACCGTGGCCTGGCAACAGGACTAAGGTTTGATTGTGGAACCCTCTGGCCTGGGAATATGACTGAGGTTTAATTGTGGAACCCTGTGGCCTGGGAATATGCCTGGGGTTTTATTTTTGGAACCTGTGTCCAGGGAACATGACTGAGGGTTTACTCTGGAACCTGTGTCCTGGGACCATGACTGAGGTTTGATTCTGGATCCCTGTGGACTGGGAACATGACTGAAGCGTGATTCTGGAAACCTGTGGCCTGGGAACATGACATCTGTTTAGATTGTGGAATACTGTGCCCTGGGAACCTGACTGAGGCTTGGTTCTGGAACTCTGTGGACTGGGATTATGACTGAGGTTTTATTCTGGAACGCTGTAGCCTGGGAACATAACTGAGGATTGATTCTGGAACCCTGTGGCCTGGAAACATGACTGGGGTTTTATTTTTGGAACCTGTGTCCAGGGAACATGACTGAGGGTTTATTCTGGAACCCTGTGTCCTGGGACCATGACTGAGGTTTGATTCTGGATCCCTGTGGCCTGGGAACATGACTGAGGCGTGATTCTGGAAACCTGTGGCCTCGGAACATGACATCTGTTTAGATTGTGGAATACTGTGCCCTGGGAAGCTGACAGAGGCTTGGTTCTGGAACCCTGTGGACTGGGAATATGACTGAGGTTTTATTCTGGAACCCTGTAGCCTAGGAACATAACTGAGGATTGATTCTGGAACCCTGTGGCCTGGGAACATGACATCAGTGGATTGTGGAACCCTGTGGTCGGGGAACATGAGAACGGTTTGGTTCTGGAACCCTGTGGCCTGGGAACATGTCTGAGGTTTGATGGTCGAAACCTGTGGCCTGGCAAAATGAATGAGGTTTGTTTCTGGACACCTGTGTCCTGGGAAGATGACTGAGGTTTGAATGTGGAACCCTGTGGGCAGGGAATATGACTGAGGTTTCATTGTGGAAATATGTGCCTGGGGTCATGAGTGAGGTTTGATGGTGGAACACTCTGGCCTGGCCAAATGACTGAGGCATGATTCGGGAACCCTGTGGCCTGGGAACTTGACTGAGGTTTGATGGCAGAAACCTGTGGACTGGCAACATGACTGAGGTTTGATTGTGGATCCCTGTGCCCTGGAAACAGGACTGTGGCCTAGATGGAAACCCATGGCCTGGGAACTTGACATTGGTTTGATTCTGGAACCCTGTGTCCTGGGAACATGATTGAGGTTTGATTCTGTAAACCATTGGTCTGGGAACATGACTGATGTTAGATTGTGGAATCCTGTGGCCTGGGAACATGACTGAGGTTTGATGGAAGAACCCTGTGGCCTGGCAACATGACTGAAGCTTGATTCTGGAACCATGTGGCCTGGGAATATGACTGAGGTTTGATTCTGGAAACCATTGGCCTGGGAACATGACTGATGTTAGATGGTGGAATCCTGTGGCCTGGGAACATGACATCGGTTGGGATTCTGGTACCCTGTTGCCTGGGAACATGAAATCGGTTGATTCTGGAAACCTGTGGCCTGGGAATATGACTGAGGTTTGATGGTGGTACCCTATGGCCTGGCAACATGACTGAGGCTTGATTCTGGATCCCTGTGGCCTGGGAACATGACTGAGGCGTGATTCTGGAAACCTGTGGCCTGGGAACATGACATCTGTTTAGATTGTGGAATACTGTGCCCTGGGAACCTGACTGAGGCTTGGTTCTGGAACCCTGTGCACTGGGAATATGACTGAGGTTTTCTTCTGGAACCCTGTAGCCTGGGAACATAACAGAGGCGTGATTCTGGAACCCTGTGGCCTGGGAACATGACATCAGTGGATTGTGGAACCCTGTGGTCTGGGAACATGAGAACGGTTTCATTCTGGAACCCTGTGGCCTGGGAACATGTCTGAGGTTTGATGGTGGAAACCTGTGGCCTGACAACATGACTGAGGTTTGTTTCTGGAACCCTGTTCCCTGGGAACATGACTGAGGTTTGATTCTGGACAGTTTTGTCCTGGGAACAAGACTGAGGTTTGACGGTGGAATCCTGTGGCCTGCGAACATGGCTGAGGTTTGATTCTGGAACCATATGTCCTGGGAATATGACTGAGGCTTGATGGTGGTACCCTGTGGCCTGGCAACATGACTGAGGCGTGATTCTGGAAACCTGTGACCTGGGAACATGACATCTGTTTAGATTGTGGAATACTGTGCCCTGGGAACCTGACTGAGGCAAGGTTCTGGAACCCTGTGGACTGGGAACATGACTGAGGTTTTATTCTGGAACCCTGTAGCCTGGCAACATAACTGAGGATTGATTCTGGAACCCTGTGGCCTGGGAACATGACTTCCCTTGCATTCTGGAACCCTGTGGCCTGGGAACATGACTGAGGTTTGACTGTGGAACCCTCTGGCCTGGGAACATGACTGTGGTTTGATTTTGAAACCCTTTGGCCTGGGAACATGACTGAGGTTTGGTTCTGGAATCCTGTTCCCTGGAAACATGACTGAGGTTTGATTCTGGACACCTGTGTCCTGGGAACATGACTGAGGTTTGAATCTGGGACCCTGTGTCCTGGGAACATGACATCGGTTTGGATTCTGGTACCCTGTTGCCTGGGAACATGAAATCGGTTTGATTCTGGACACCTGTGGCCTGGGAACATGACTAAGGTTTGATTCTGAAACCATGTGTCCTGGGAATAGGACTGAGGTTTGATTCTGGATACCTGTGGCCTGGGAAAATGACTGAGGTTTCATTGTGGAAATATGTGGCCTGGGGTCATGAGTGAGGTTTGATGATGGAACACTCTGGCCTGGCCAAATGACTGAGGCTTGATTCGGGAACCCTGTGGCCTGGTAACTTGACTGAGGTTTGATGGCAGAAACCTGGGGACTGGCAACATGACTGAGGTTTGATTGTTGGACCCTGTGCCCTGGAAATATGACTGTGGCCTCGATGGAAACCCATGGCCTGGGAACTTGACATTGGTTTGATTCTGGAACCCTGTGTCCTGGGAACATGATTGAGGTTTGATTCTGTAAACCATTGGTCTGGGAATATGACTGATGTTAGATTGGGGAATCCTGTGGCCTGGGAACATGACTGAGGTTTGACTGTGGAACCCTCTGGCCTGGGAACATGACTGTGGTTTGATTCTGAAACCCTTTGGCCTGGGAACATGACTGAGGTTTGCTTCTGGAACCCTGTGGCCTGGGAACATGACTGAGGTGTGATGGTGGTACCCTGTGGCCTGGCAACATGACTGAGGCTTGATTCTGGAACCCTGTGGCCTGGGAACTTGACTCTGATTTGATTGCAGAAACCTGTGCGCTGGGAACATGACTGAGGCCTGATACTGGAACCCTGTGGCCTGGGAACATGACTGAGGTTTGTTGGTGGAACCCTGTGGCCTGGCAACATGACAGAGGTTTGATTGTGGAACCCTCAGGTTTGGGAAAATGACTGAGGCTTGATGGTGGAAGCCTGTGGCCTGGCAAGAGGAATGAGGTTTGATGGTGGAATCCTGGGCCTGGCAAGATGACTTAGGTTTGATTGTGGAACACTCTGGCCTGGGAACATGACTGAGGCTTGATGGTGGAACCGTGGCCTGGCAACAGGACTGAGGTTTGATTGTGGAACCCTCTGGCCTGGGAATATGACTGAGGTTTGATTCTGGAAACCATTGGCCTCGGAACATGACTGATGTTAGATTGTGGAATCCTGTGGCCTGGGAACATGACATCGGTTTGGATTCTGGTACCCTGTTGCCTGGGAACATGAAATCGGTTTGATTCTGGAAACCTGTGGTCTGGGAATATGACTGAGGTTTGATGGTGGAATCCTGTGGCCTGGCAACAGGAATGAGGTTTGATGGTGGAATCCTGGGCCTGGCAAGATGACTTAGGTTTGATTGTGGAACACTCTGGCCTGGGAACATGACTGAGGCTTGATGGTGGAACCGTGGCCTGGCAACAGGACTAAGGTTTGATTGTGGAACCCTCTGGCCTGGGAATATGACTGAGGTTTAATTGTGGAACCCTGTGGCCTGGGAATATGCCTGGGGTTTTATTTTTGGAACCTGTGTCCAGGGAACATGACTGAGGGTTTATTCTGGAACCTGTGTCCTGGGACCATGACTGAGGTTTGATTCTGGATCCCTGTGGACTGGGAACATGACTGAAGCGTGATTCTGGAAACCTGTGGCCTGGGAACATGACATCTGTTTAGATTGTGGAATACTGTGCCCTGGGAACCTGACTGAGGCTTGGTTCTGGAACTCTGTGGACTGGGATTATGACTGAGGTTTTATTCTGGAACGCTGTAGCCTGGGAACATAACTGAGGATTGATTCTGGAACCCTGTGGCCTGGAAACATGACTGGGGTTTTATTTTTGGAACCTGTGTCCAGGGAACATGACTGAGGGTTTATTCTGGAACCCTGTGTCCTGGGACCATGACTGAGGTTTGATTCTGGATCCCTGTGGCCTGGGAACATGTCTGAGGTTTGATGCTCGAAACCTGTGGCCTGGCAAAATGAATGAGGTTTGTTTCTGGACACCTGTGTCCTGGGAAGATGACTGAGGTTTGAATGTGGAACCCTGTGGGCAGGGAATATGACTGAGGTTTCATTGTGGAAATATGTGCCTGGGGTCATGAGTGAGGTTTGATGGTGGAACACTCTGGCCTGGCCAAATGACTGAGGCATGATTCGGGAACCCTGTGGCCTGGGAACTTGACTGAGGTTTGATGGCAGAAACCTGTGGACTGGCAACATGACTGAGGTTTGATTGTGGATCCCTGTGCCCTGGAAACAGGACTGTGGCCTAGATGGAAACCCATGGCCTGGGAACTTGACATTGGTTTGATTCTGGAACCCTGTGTCCTGGGAACATGATTGAGGTTTGATTCTGTAAACCATTGGTCTGGGAACATGACTGATGTTAGATTGTGGAATCCTGTGGCCTGGGAACATGACTGAGGTTTGATGGAAGAACCCTGTGGCCTGGCAACATGACTGAAGCTTGATTCTGGAACCATGTGGCCTGGGAATATGACTGAGGTTTGATTCTGGAAACCATTGGCCTGGGAACATGACTGATGTTAGATGGTGGAATCCTGTGGCCTGGGAACATGACATCGGTTGGGATTCTGGTACCCTGTTGCCTGGGAACATGAAATCGGTTGATTCTGGAAACCTGTGGCCTGGGAATATGACTGAGGTTTGATGGTGGTACCCTATGGCCTGGCAACATGACTGAGGCTTGATTCTGGATCCCTGTGGCCTGGGAACATGACTGAGGCGTGATTCTGGAAACCTGTGGCCTGGGAACATGACATCTGTTTAGATTGTGGAATACTGTGCCCTGGGAACCTGACTGAGGCTTGGTTCTGGAACCCTGTGCACTGGGAATATGACTGAGGTTTTCTTCTGGAACCCTGTAGCCTGGGAACATAACAGAGGCGTGATTCTGGAACCCTGTGGCCTGGGAACATGACATCAGTGGATTGTGGAACCCTGTGGTCTGGGAACATGAGAACGGTTTCATTCTGGAACCCTGTGGCCTGGGAACATGTCTGAGGTTTGATGGTGGAAACCTGTGGCCTGACAACATGACTGAGGTTTGTTTCTGGAACCCTGTTCCCTGGGAACATGACTGAGGTTTGATTCTGGACAGTTTTGTCCTGGGAACAAGACTGAGGTTTGACGGTGGAATCCTGTGGCCTGCGAACATGGCTGAGGTTTGATTCTGGAACCATATGTCCTGGGAATATGACTGAGGCTTGATGGTGGTACCCTGTGGCCTGGCAACATGACTGAGGCGTGATTCTGGAAACCTGTGACCTGGGAACATGACATCTGTTTAGATTGTGGAATACTGTGCCCTGGGAACCTGACTGAGGCAAGGTTCTGGAACCCTGTGGACTGGGAACATGACTGAGGTTTTATTCTGGAACCCTGTAGCCTGGCAACATAACTGAGGATTGATTCTGGAACCCTGTGGCCTGGGAACATGACTTCCCTTGCATTCTGGAACCCTGTGGCCTGGGAACATGACTGAGGTTTGACTGTGGAACCCTCTGGCCTGGGAACATGACTGTGGTTTGATTTTGAAACCCTTTGGCCTGGGAACATGACTGAGGTTTGGTTCTGGAACCCTGTTCCCTGGAAACATGACTGAGGTTTGATTCTGGACACCTGTGTCCTGGGAACATGACTGAGGTTTGAATCTGGGACCCTGTGTCCTGGGAACATGACATCGGTTTGGATTCTGGTACCCTGTTGCCTGGGAACATGAAATCGGTTTGATTCTGGACACCTGTGGCCTGGGAACATGACTAAGGTTTGATTCTGAAACCATGTGTCCTGGGAATAGGACTGAGGTTTGATTCTGGATACCTGTGGCCTGGGAAAATGACTGAGGTTTCATTGTGGAAATATGTGGCCTGGGGTCATGAGTGAGGTTTGATGGTGGAACACTCTGGCCTGGCCAAATGACTGAGGCTTGATTCGGGAACCCTGTGGCCTGGGAACTTGACTGAGGTTTGATGGCAGAAACCTGGGGACTGGCAACATGACTGAGGTTTGATTGTTGGACCCTGTGCCCTGTAAATATGACTGTGGCCTAGATGGAAACCCATGGCCTGGGAATTTGACATTGGTTTGATTCTGGAACCCTGTGTCCTGGGAACATGATTGAGGTTTGATTCTGTAAACCATTGGTCTGGGAATATGACTGATGTTAGATTGGGGAATCCTGTGGCCTGGGAACATGACTGAGGTTTGACTGTGGAACCCTCTGGCCTGGGAACATGACTGTGGTTTGATTCTGAAACCCTTTGGCCTGGGAACATGACTGAGGTTTGCTTCTGGAACCCTGTGGCCTGGGAACATGACTGAGGATTGATGGAAGAACCCTGTGGCCTGGCAACATGACTGAGGCTTGATCCTGGAACCCTGTGGCCTGGGAACTTGACTCTGATTTGATTGCAGAAACCTGTGCACTGGGAACATGACTGAGGCCTGATACTGGAACCCTGTGGCCTGGGAACATGACTGAGGTTTGTTGGTGGAACCCTCAGGTTTGGGAACATGACTGAGGCTTGATGGTGGAAGCCTGTGGCCTGGCAACAGGACTGAGGTTTGATGGTGGAATCCTGGGCCTGGCAAGATGACTTAGGTTTGATTGTGGAACACTCTGGCCTGGGAACATGACTGAGGCTTGATGGTGGAACCGTGGCCTGGCCACAGGACTAAGGTTTAATTGTGGGACCCTCTGGCCTGGGAATATGACTGAGGTTTAATTGTGGAACCCTGTGGCCTAGGAATATGACTGGGGTTTTATTTTTGGAACCTGTGTCCAGGGAACATCACTGAGGGTTTACTCTGGAACCCTGTGTCCTGGGACCATGACTGAGGTTTGATTCTGGATCCCTGTGGCCTGGGAACATGACTGAAGCGTGATTCTGGAAACCTGTGGCCTGGGAACATGACATCTGTTTAGACTGTGGAATACTGTGCCCTGGGAACCTGACTGAGGCTTGGTTCTGGAACTCTGTGGACTGGGATTATGACTGAGGTTTTATTCTGGAACGCTGTAGCCTGGGAACATAACTGAGGATTGATTCTGGAACCCTGTGGCCTGGAAACATGACTGGGGTTTTATTTTTGGAACCTGTGTCCAGGGAACATGACTGAGGGTTTATTCTGGAACCCTGTGTCCTGGGACCATGACTGAGGTTTGATTCTGGATCCCTGTGGCCTGGGAACATGACTGAGGCGTGATTCTGGAAACCTGTGGCCTCGGAACATGACATCTGTTTAGATTGTGGAATACTGTGCCCTGGGAAGCTGACAGAGGCTTGGTTCTGGAACCCTGTGGACTGGGAATATGACTGAGGTTTTATTCTGGAACCCTGTAGCCTAGGAACATAACTGAGGATTGATTCTGGAACCCTGTGGCCTGGGAACATGACATCAGTGGATTGTGGAACCCTGTGGTCGGGGAACATGAGGACGGTTTGGTTCTGGAACCCTGTGTCCTGGGAACATGTCTGAGGTTTGATGGTCGAAACCTGTGGCCTGGCAAAATGAATGAGGTTTGTTTCTGGACACCTGTGTCCTGGGAAGATGACTGAGGTTTCAATGTGGAACCCTGTGGCCAGGGAATATGACTGAGGTTTCATTGTGGAAATATGTGCCTGGGGTCATGAGTGAGGTTTGATGGTGGAACACTCTGGCCTGGCCAAATGACTGAGGCATGATTCGGGAACCCTGTGGCCTGGGAACTTGACTGAGGTTTGATGGCAGAAACCTGTGGACTGGCAACATGACTGAGGTTTGATTGTGGATCCCTGTGCCCTGGAAACAAGACTGTGGCCTAGATGGAAACCCATGGCCTGGGAACTTGACATTGGTTTGATTCTGGAACCCTGTTTCCTGGGAACATGACTGAGGTTTGATTCTGTAACCATTGGTCTGGGAACATGACTGATGTTAGATTGTGGAATCCTGTGGCCTGGGAACATGACTGAGGTTTGATGGAAGAACCCTGTGGCCTGGCAACATGACTGAGGCTTGATTCTGGAAGCGTGTGGCCTGGGAACTTGACTCTGAATTGATCGCAGAAACCTGTGGACTGGCAACATGACTGAGGTTTGATGGTGGAACCCTGTGCACTGGGAACATGACTGAGGCCTGATACTGGAACCCCATGGCCTGGGAACATGACATTGGTTTGATTCTGGAACCCTGTTTCCTGGGAACATGACTGAGGTTTGATGGTTGAACCCTGTGGCCTGGCAACATGACAGAGGTTTGGCTGTGGAACCCTCAGGCTTGGGAACATGACTGAGGCTTGATGGTGGAAGCCTGTGGCCTGGCAACAGGACTGAGGTTTGATGGTGGAATCCTGTGGCCTGGCAAGATGACTTAGGTTTGATTGTGGAACACTCTGGCCTGGGAACATGACTGAGGCTTGATGGTGGAACCGTGGCCTGGCAACAGGACTGAGGTTTGATTGTGGAACTCTCTGGCCTGGGAATATGACTGAGGTTTAATTGTGGAACCCTGTGGCCTGGGAAAATGAGTCGGGTTTTATTTTTGGAACCTGTGTCCAGGGAACATGACTGACGGTTTATTCTGGAACCCTGTGTCCTGGGAACATGACTGAGGTATGATTCTGGAACCATATGGCCTGGGAATATGACTGAGGTTTGATTCTGGAAACCATTGGCCTGGGAACATGACTGATGTTAGATGGTGGAATCCTGTGGCCTGGGAACATGACATCGGTTGGGATTTTGGTACCCTGTTACCTGGGAACATGAAATCGGTTGATTCTGGAAACCTGTGGCCTGGGAATATGACTGAGGTTTGATGGTGGTACCCTATGGCCTGGCAACATGACTGAGGCTTGATTCTGGATCCCTGTGGCCTGGGAACATGACTGAGGCGTGATTCTGGAAACCTGTGGCCTGGGAACATGACATCTGTTTAGATTGTGGAATACTGTGCCCTGGGAACCTGACTGAGGCTTGGTTCTGGAACCCTGTGCACTGGGAATATGACTGAGGTTTTCTTCTGGAACCCTGTAGCCTGGGAACATAACAGAGGCGTGATTCTGGAACCCTGTGGCCTGGGAACATGACATCAGTGGATTGTGGAACCCTGTGGTCGGGGAACATGAGAACGGTTTGGTTCTGGAACCCTGTGGCCTGGGAACATGTCTGAGGTTTGATGGTCGAAACCTGTGGCCTGGCAAAATGAATGAGGTTTGTTTCTTGACACCTGTGTCCTGGGATGATGACTGAGGTTTGAATGTGGAACCCTGTGGCCAGGGAATATGACTGAGGTTTCATTGTGGAAATATGTGCCTGGGGTCATGAGTGAGGTTTGATGGTGGAACACTCTGGCCTGGCCAAATGACTGAGGCATGATTCGGGAACCCTGTGGCCTGGGAACTTGACTGAGGTTTGATGGCAGAAACCTGTGGACTGGCAACATGACTGAGGTTTGATTGTGGATCCCTGTGCCCTGGAAACAAGACTGTGGCCTAGATGGAAACCCATGGCCTGGGAACTTGACATTGGTTTGATTCTGGAACCCTGTTTCCTGGGAACATGACTGAGGTTTGATGGTTGAACCCTGTGGCCTGGCAACAAGACAGAGGTTTGATTGTGGAACCCTCAGGCTTGGGAACATGACTAAGGCGTGATGGTGGAAGCCTGTGGCCTGGCAACAGTACTGAGGTTTGATGGTGGAATCCTGTGGCCTGGCAAGATGACTTAGGTTTGATTGTGGAACACTCTGGCCTGGGAACATGACTGAGGCTTGATGGTGGAACCGTGGCCTGGCAACAGGACTGAGGTTTGATTGTGGAACTCTCCGGCCTGGGAATATGACTGAGGTTTAATTGTGGAACCCTGTGGCCTGGGAAAATGAGTGGGGTTTTATTTTTGGAACCTGTGTCCAGGGAACATGACTGATAGTTTATTCTGGAACCCTGTGTCCTGGGAACATGACTGAGGATTGATTCTGGAACCCTGTGGGCTGGGGACATGACATCCGTTGGATTCTGGAACCCTGTGGCATGGGAACATGACTGAGGTTTGACTGTGGAACCCTCTGGCTTGGAAACATGACTGTGGTTTGATTCTGAAACCCTTTGGCCTGGGAACATGACTGAGGTTTAGTTCTGAAACCCTTTGGCCTGGGAACATGACTGAGGTTTGGTTCTGGAACCCTGTTCCATGGAAACATTACTTTGGTTTGATTCTGGACACCTGTGTCTTGGGAACATGACTGAAGTTTGAATGTGGAACCCTGTGGCCAGGGAACATGACTGAGGTTTGATTCTGGAACCATGTGTCCTGGGAATAGGACTGAGGTTTGATTCTGGATACCTGTGGCCTGGGAAAATGACTGAGGTTTCATGGTGGAAATATGTGGCCTGGGGTCATGAGTGAGGTTTGATGGTGGAACACTCTGGCTTGGCCAAATGACTGAGGCTTGATTCGGGAACGCTGTGCCCTGGAAACATGACTGTGGCCTAGATGGAAACCCATGGCCTGGAAACTTGACATTGGTTAGATTCTGGGACCCTGTGCCCTGGGAACATGATTGAGGTTTGATTCTGTAAACCATTGGTCTGGGAACATGACTGATGTTAGATTGTGGAATCCTGTGGCCTGGGAACATGACTTAGGTTTGATGGAAGAACCCTGTGGCCTGGCAACATGACTGAGGCTTGATTCTGGAACCCTGTGGTCTGGGAACTTGCCTCTGATGTGATCGCAGAAACCTGTGGACTGGCAACATGACTGAGGTTTGATAGTGGAATCCTGTGCACTGGGAACATGACATTGGTTTGATTCTGGAACCCTGTTTCCTGGGAAGATGACTGAGGTTTGATGTTTGAAACCTGTGGCCTGGCAACATGACAGAGGTTTGATTGTGGAACCCTCAGGCTTGGGAACATGACTTAGGCTTGATGGTGGAAGCCTGTGGCCTGGCAACAGGACTGAGGATTGATGGTGGAATCCTGTGGCCTGGCAAGATGACTTAGGTTTGATTGTGGAACACTCTGGCCTGGGAACATGACTGAGGCTTGATGGTGGAAGCCTGTGGCCTGGCAACAGGACTGAGGTTTGATTGTGGAACCCTCTGTACTGGGAATATGACTGAGGCTTGATGGTAGAACCGTGGCCTGGCAAGAGGACTGAGGTTTGATTGTGGAACCCTCTGGCCTGGGAATATGACTGAGGCTTGATGGTGGAACCCTGGCCTAGCAAGAGGACTAAAGTTTGATTGTGGAACCCTCTGGCCTGGGAATATGACTGAGGTTTGATTCTGGAATCATGTGGCCTGGGAATATGACTAAGGTTTGATTCTGGAAACCATTGGCCTGGGAACATGACTGATGTTAGATTGTGGAATCCTGTGGCCTGGGAACATGACATCGGTTTGGATTCTGGTACCCTGTTTCCTGGGAGCATGAAATCAGTTTGACTCTGTACACCTGTGATCTGGGAATGTGACTGAGGTTGGATGGTGGTACCCTATGGCCTGGCAACATGACTGAGGCGTGATTCTGGAAACCTGTGACCTGGGAACATGACATCTGTTTAGATTGTCGAATACTGTGCCCTGGCAACCTGACTGAGGATTGGTTCTGGAACCCTGTAGCCTGGGAACATAACTGAGGATTGATTCAGGAACCCTGTGGCCTGGGAACATGACATCAGTGGATTGTGGAACCCTGTGGCCTGGGAATATGACTGAGGTTTTATTTTTGGAACCTCTGTCCAGGGAACATGACTGAGAGTTTATTCTGGAACCCTGTGTCCTGGGAACATGACTGAGGTTTGATTCTGGAACCATGTGGCCTGGGAATATGACTGAGGTTTGATTCTGGAAACCATTGGCCTGGGAACATGGCTGATGTTAGATTGTGGAATCCTGTGGCCTGGGAATATGACATCGGTTTGGATTCTGGTACCCTGTTGCCTGGGAACATCAAATCGGTTTGATTCTGGACACCTGTGGTCTGGGAAGATGACTGAGGTTGGATGGTGGTATCCTATGGCCTGGCAACATGACTGAGGTTTGATTCTGGATCCCTGTGGCCTAGGAACATGTCTGAGGCGTGATTCTAGAAACCTGTGGCCTGGGAACATGACATCTGTTTAGATTGTGGAATACTGTGCCCTGGCAACCTGACTGAGGATTGGTTCTGGAACCCTGTAGCCTGGGAACATAACTGAGGATTGATTCAGGAACCCTGTGGCCTGGGAACATGACATCAGTGGATTGTGGAACCCTGTGGTCGGGGAATATGAGAACGGTTTGATTCTGGAACCCTGTGGCCTGGGAACATTTCTGAGGTTTGATGGTGGAAACCTGTGGCCTGGCAACATGACTGAGGTTTGTTTCTGGAACCCTGTTCCGTGGGAACATGACTGAGGTTTGATTCTGGACACCTTTGTCCTGGGAACAAGACTGAGGTTTGACTGTGGAATCCTGTGGCCTGTGAACATGACTGAGGTTTGATTCTGGAACCCTGTGGCCTGGGAATATGACTGAGGTTTGATTCTGGAAACGATTAGCCTGGGAACATGACTGATGTTAGATTGTGGAATCCTGTAGCCTGGGAACCTGACATCGGTTTGGACTCTGGTACCCTGTTGCCTGGGAACATGAAATCGGTTGATTCTGGAAACCTGTGGCCTGGGAATATGACGGAGGTTTGATGGTGGTACCCTATGGCCTGGCAACATGACTGAGGCTTGATTCTGGATCCCTGTGGCCTGGGAACATGACTGAGGCGTGATTCTGGAAACCTGTGGCCTGGGAACGTGACATCTGTTTAGATTGTGGAATACTGTGCGCTGGGAACCTGACTGAGGCTTGGTTCTGGAACCCTGTGGACTGGGAATATGACTGAGGTTTTATTCTGGAACCCTGTGTCCTGGGAACATGACTGAGGTTTGATTCTGGATCCCTGTGGCCTGGGAACATGACTGAGGCGTGATTCTGTAAACCTGTGGCGTAGGAACATGACATCTGTTTAGATTGTGGAATACTGTGCGCTGGGAACCTGACTGAGGTTTAATTGTTGAACCCTGTGGCCTGGGAATATGAGTGAGGGTTTATTCTGGATCCCTGTGTCCTGGGAACATGACTGAGGTTTGATTCTGGATCCCTGTGGCCTGGGAACATGACTGAGGCGTGATTCTGGAAACCTGTGGCCTGGGAACGTGACATCTGTTTAGATTGTGGAATACTGTGCCCTGGGAACCTGACTGAGGCTTGGTTCTGGAACCCTGTGGACTGGGAACATGACTGAGGTTTTAATCTGGAACCCTGTAGCCTGGGAACATAACTGAGGATTGATTCTGGAACCCTGTGGGCTGGGGACATGACATCCGTTGGATTCTGGAACCCTGTGGCATGGGAACATGACTGAGGTTTGACTGTGGAACCCTCTGGCTTGGAAACATGACTGTGGTTTGATTCTGAAACCCTTTGGCCTGGGAACATGACTGAGGTTTAGTTCTGAAACCCTTTGGCCTGGGAACATGACTGAGGTTTGGTTCTGGAACCCTGTTTCCTGGAAACATGACTGAGCTTTGATTCTGGACACCTGTGTCCTGGGAACATGACTGAGGTTTGAATGTGGAACCCTGTGGCCAGGGAACATGACTGAGGTTTGATTCTGGAACCATGTGTCCTGGGAATAGGACTGAGGTTTGATTCTGGCTACCTGTGGCCTGGGAAAATAACTGAGGATTCTTTGTGGAAATATGTGGCCTGGGGTCATGAGTGAGGTTTGATGGTGGAACACTCTGGCCTGGCCAAATGACTGAGGCTTGATTCGGGAACCCTGTGGCCTGGGAACTTGACTCTGATTTGATCGCAGAAACCTGTGGACTGGCAACATGACTGAGGTTTGATGGTGGAACCCTGCGCACTGGGAACATGACTGAGGCCTGATACTGGAACCCTGTGGCCTGGGAACATGACATTTGTTTGATTCTGGAACCCTGTTTCCTGGGAACATGACTGAGGTTTGATGGTTGAACCCTGTGGCCTGGCAACATGACTGAAGCTTGATTCTGGAACCATGTGGCCTGGGAATATGACTGAGGTTTGATTCTGGAAACCATTGGCCTGGGAACATGACTGATGTTAGATTGTGGAATCCTGTGGCCTGGGAACATGACATCGGTTTGGATTCTGGTACCCTGTTGCCTGGGAACATGAAATAGGTTTGATTCTGGAAACCTGTGACCTGGGAACATGACATCTGTTTAGATTGTGGAATACTGTGCCCTGGGAACCTGACTGAGGCTTGGTTCTGGAACCCTGTGGACTGGGAACATGACTGAGGTTTTATTCTGGAACCCTGTAGCCAGGGAACATAACGAAGGATTGATTCTGGAACCCTGTGGCCTGGGAACATGACATCGGTTGGATTCTTGAACCCTGTGGCATGGGAACATGAGTGGGGTTTGACTGTGGAACCCTCTGGCCTGGGAACATGACAGTGGTTTGATTCTGAAAACCTTTTGCCTGGGAACATGACTGAGGTTTGGTTCTTGAACCCTGTTCCCTGGAAACATGACTGAGGTTTGATTCTGGACACCTGTGTCCTGGGAACATGACTGAGGTTTGAATGTGGAACCCTGTGGCCAGGGAACATGACTGAGGTTTGATTCTGGAACCATGTGTCCTGGGAATAGGACTGAGGTTTGATTCTGGATACCTATGGCCTGGGAAAATGACTGAGGTTACATTGTGGAAATATCTGGCCTGGGGTCATGAGTGAGGTTTGATGGTGGAACACTCTGGCCTGGCCAAATGACTGAGGCTTGATTCGGGAACCCTGGGGCCTGGGAACTTGACTGAGGTTTGACGGCAGAAACCTGGGGACTGGCAACATGACTGAGGTTTGATGGGGGAACCCTGTGCCCTGGAAACATGACTGTGGCCTAGATGGAAACCCATGGCCTGGAAACTTGACATTGGTTTGATTCTGGAACCCTGTGTCCTGGGAACATGATTGAGGTTTGATTCTGGAAACCATTGGCCTGGGAACATGACTGATGTTAGTTTGTGGAATCCTGTGGCCTGGGAACATGACATCGGTTTGGATTCTTGTACCCTGTTGCCTGGGAACATGAAATCGGTTTGATTCTGGACACCTGTGGCCTGGCAACATGACTGAGGTTTGATTCTGGAACCATGTGTCCTGGGAATATGACTGAGGTTTGATTCTCGAAACCATTGGCCTCAAAACATGACTGATGTTAGATTGTGGAATCCTGTGGCCTGGGAACATGACATCGCTTGGGATTCTGGTACCCTGTTGCCTGGGATGATGAAATCGGTTTGATTCTGGACACCTGTGGTCTGGGAATATGACTGAGGTTGGATGGTGGTACCCTATGGCCTGGCAACATGACTGAGGTTTGATTCTGGATCCCTGTGGCCTGGGAACATGACTGAGGCGTGATTCTGGAAACCTGAGGCCTGGGAACATGACATCTGTTTAGATTGTGGAATACTGTGCCCTGGGAACCTGACTGAGGCTTGGTTCTGGAACCCTGTGCACTGGGAATATGACTGAGGTTTTCTTCTGGAACCCTGTAGCCTGGGAACATAACAGAGGCGTGATTCTGGAACCCTGTGGCCTGGGAACATGACATCAGTGGATTGTGGAACCCTGTGGTCTGGGAACATGAGAACGGTTTCATTCTGGAACCCTGTGGCCTGGGAACATGTCTGAGGTTTGATGGTGGAAACCTGTGGCCTGACAACATGACTGAGGTTTGTTTCTGGAACCCTGTTCCCTGGGAACATGACTGAGGTTTGATTCTGGACAGTTTTGTCCTGGGAACAAGACTGAGGTTTGACGGTGGAATCCTGTGGCCTGCGAACATGGCTGAGGTTTGATTCTGGAACCATGTGTCCTGGGAATATGACTGAGGCTTGATGGTGGTACCCTGTGGCCTGGCAACATGACTGAGGCATGATTCTGGAAACCTGTGACCTGGGAACATGACATCTGTTTAGATTGTGGAATACTGTGCCCTGGGAACCTGACTGAGGCAAGGTTCTGGAACCCTGTGGCCTGGGAACATGACTGAGGTTTTATTCTGGAACCCTGTAGCCTGGCAACATAACTGAGGATTGATTCTGGAACCCTGTGGCCTGGGAACATGACTTCCGTTGCATTCTGGAACCCTGTGGCCTGGGAACATGACTGAGGTTTGACTGTGGAACCCTCTGGCCTGGGAACATGACTGTGGTTTGATTCTGAAACCCTTTGGCCTGGGAACATGACTGAGGTTTGGTTCTGGAACCCTGTTCCCTGGAAACATGACTGAGGTTTGATTCTGGACACCTGTGTCCTGGGAACATGACTGAGGTTTGAATCTGGGACCCTGTGTCCTGGGAACATGACATCGGTTTGGATTCTGGTACCCTGTTGCCTGGGAACATGAAATCGGTTTGATTCTGGACACCTGTGGCCTGGGAACATGACAGAGGTTTGATTGTGGAACCCTGTGCCCTGGAAACTTAACTGTGGCCTAGATGGAAACCAATGGTCTTGGAACTTGACATTGGTTTGATTCTGGATCCTTGTGTCCTGGGAACATGATTGAGGTTTGATTTTGTAAACCATTGGTCTGGGAACATGACTGATGTTAGATTGTGGAATCCTGTGACCTGGGAACATAACTGAGGTTTGATGGTGGAAACCTGTGGCTTGGTACCATGACATCGGTTTGGATTCTGATACCCTGTTGCCTGGGAACATGACTGAGGCGTGATTCCGGAAACCTGTGACAAGGGAACATGACATCTGTTTTGATTGTGGAATACTCTGCCCTGGGAACCTGACTGAGGCTTGCTTCTGGAACTCTGTGGCCTGGGGTCATGAGTGAGGTTTGATGGTGGAACACTCTGGCCTGGCCAAATGACTGAGGCTTGATTCGGGAACCCTGGGGCCTGGGAACTTGACTGAGGTTTGACGGCAGAAACCTGGGGACTGGCAACATGACTGAGGTTTGATGGGGGAACCCTGTGCCCTGGAAACATGACTGTGGCCTAGATGGAAACCCATGGCCTGGGAACTTGACATTGGTTTGATTCTGGAACCCTGTGTCCTGGGAACATGACTGAGGTTTGATGGAAGAACCCTGTGGCCTGGGAACATGACTGAGGTTTGATGGTGGTACTCTGTGGCCTGGCAACATGACTGAGGCTTGATTCTGGAACCCTGTGGCCTGGGAACTTAACTCTGATTTGCTCGCAGAAACCTCTGGACTGGCAACATGACTGAGGTTTGATGGTGGAACCCTGTGCACTGGGAACATGACTGAGGCCTGATACTGGAACCCCGTGGCCTGGGAACATGACATTGGTTTGATTCTGGAACCCTGTTTCCTGGGAACATGACTGAGGTTTGATGGTTGAACCCTGTGTCCTGGCAACATGACAGAGGTTTGATTGTGGAACCCTCAGGCTTGGGAACATGACTGAGGCTTGATGGTGGAAGCCTGTGGCCTGGCAACAGGACTGAGGTTTGATGGTGGAATCCTGTGGCCTGGCAAGATGACTTAGGTTTGATTGTGGAACACTCTGACCTGGGAACATGACTGAGGCTTGATGGTGGAACCGTGGCCTGGCAACAGGACTGAGGTTAGATTGTGGAACCCTCTGGCCTGGGAATATGACTGCGGTTTAATTGTGGAACCCTGTGGCCTGGGAATATGACTGTTGTTTTATTTTTGGAACCTGTGTCCAGGGAACATGACTGAGGTTTGATTCTGGATCCCTGTGGCCTGGGAACATGACTGAGGCGTGATTCTGGAAACCTGTGACCTGGGAACATGACATCTGTTTAGATTGTGGAATCCTGTGCCCTGGGAACCTGACTGAGGCTTGATTCTGGAAATGATTGGCCTGGGAACATGACTGATGTTAGATTGTGGAATCCTGTGGCCTTGGAACATGACTGAGGTTTCATTCTGGAACCCTGTTGCCTGGGAACTTGACTCTGATTTGATCGCAGAAACCTGTGGACTGGCA
Source organism: Balaenoptera acutorostrata (assembly GCF_949987535.1). Classification (NCBI taxonomy): domain Eukaryota; kingdom Metazoa; phylum Chordata; class Mammalia; order Artiodactyla; family Balaenopteridae; genus Balaenoptera; species Balaenoptera acutorostrata. Next base: position 22,557,740 of record NC_080075.1, on the reverse strand, counting down.
ACATGACTGAGGTTTGATGGTGGAACCCTGTGCACTGGGAACATGACTGAGGCCTGATACTGGAACCCCGTGCCCTGGGAACATGACATTGGTATGATTTTGAAACCGTGTTTCCTGGGAACATGACTGAGGTTTGATGGTAGAACCCTGTGGCCTGGCAACATGACAGAGGTTTGATTGTGGAATTCTCTGGCCTGGGAATATGACTGAGGTTTAATTATGGAACCCTGTGCCCTGGAAACATGACTGTGGCATCTATGGAAACCCATGGCCTGGGAACTTGACATTGGTTTGATTCTGGAAGCCTGTGTCCTGGGAACATGATTGAGGTTTGATTCTGTAAACCATTGGTCTGGGAACATGACTGATGTTAGATTGTGGAATCCTGTGGCCTGGGAACATGACTGAGGTTTGATGGAAGAACCCTGTGGCCTGGGAACATGACTGAGGTTTGATGGTTGAACCCTGTGGCCTGGCAACATGACAGAGGTTTGATTTTGGAACCCGCAGGCTTGGGAACATGACTGAGGCTTGATGGTGGAAGCCTGTGGCCTGTCAACATGACTGAGGCTTGATGGTGGAATCGTGGCCTGGCAACAGGACTGAGGTTAGATTGTGGAACCCTCTGGCCTGGGAACATGACTGGGGTTTTATTTTTGGAGCCTGTGTCAAGGGAACATGACTGAGGTTTGATTCTGGAACCATGTGTCCTGGGAATATGACTGATGTTAGATTGTAGAATCCTGTGGCCTGGGAACATGACATCGGTTTGGATTCTGGTACCCTGTTGCCTGGGAACATGAAATCGGTTTGATTCTGGAAACCTGTGGCCTGGGAATATGACTGAGATTGGATGGTGGTACCCTATGGCCTGGCAACATGAGTGAGGTTTGATTCTGGAAACCTGTGACCTGGGAACATGACATCTGTTTAGATTGTGGAATTCTGTGCCCTGGGAACCAGACTGAGGCTTGGTTCTGGAACCCTGTGAACTGGGAATATGACTAAGGTTTTATTCTGGAACCCTGTAGCCTGGCAACATAACTGAGGATTGATTCTGGAACCCTGTGGCCTGGGAACATGACATCGGTTGGATTCTGGAACCCTGTGGCCTGGGAACATGACTGAGGTTTGACTGTGGAACCCTCTGGCCTGGGAACATGACTGTGGTTTGATTCTGAAACCCTTTGGCCTGGGAACATGACTGAGGTTTGGTTCTGGAACCCTGTTCCCTGGAAAGATGACTGAGGTTTGATTCTGGACACCTGTGTCCTGGGAACATGACTGAGGTTTGAATGTGGAACCCTGTGGCCAGGGAACATGACTGAGGTTTGATTCTGGAACCATATGTCCTGGGAATAGGACTGAGGTTTGATTCTGGATACCTGTGGCCTGGGAAAATGACTGAGGTTTCATTGTGGAAATATGTGGCCTGGGATATGAGTGAGGTTTGATGGTGGAACACTCTGGCCTGGCCAAATGACTGAGGCTTGATTCGGGAACCCTGAGGCCTGGGAACTTGACTGAGGTTTGACGGCAGAAACCTGGGGACTGGCAACATGACTGAGGTTTGATTGTGGAACCCTGTGCCCTGGAAACATGACTGTGGCCTCGATGGAAACCCATGGCCTGGGAACTTGACATTGGTTTGATTCTGGAACCCTGTGTCCGGGGAACATGATTGAGGTTTGATTCTGTAAACCATTGGTCTGGGAACATGACTGATGTTAGATTGTGGAATCCTGTGGCCTGGGAACATGACTGAGGTTTGATTCTGGAACCCTGTTTCCTGGGAACATGACTGAGGTTTGATGGTGGTATCCTGTGGCCTGGCAACATGACTGAGGCTTGATTCTGGAACCCTGTGGCCTGGGAACTTGACTCTGATTTGACCGCAGAAACCTGTGGACTGGCAACATGACTGAGGTTTGATGGTGGAACCCTGTGCACTGGGAACATGACTGAGGCCTGATACTGGAACCCCGTGGCCTGGGAACATGACATTGGTTTGATTCTGGAACCCTGTTTCCTGGGAACATGACTTAGGATTGATGGTTGAACCCTGTGGCATGGCAACATGACAGAGGTTTGATTGTGGAACCCTCAGGCTTGGGAACATGACTGAGGCTCGATGGTGGAAGCCTGTGGCCTGGCAACAGGACTGAGGTTTGATGGTGGAATCTTGTGGCCTGGCAAGAGGACTTAGGTTTGATTGTGGAACACTCTGGCCTGGGAACATGACTGAGGATTGATGGTGGAACCGTGGCCTGGCAACAGGACTGAGGTTAGATTGTGGAACCCTGTGGCCTGGGAATAAGACTCAGGTTTAATTGTGGAACCCTGTGGCTTGGGAATATGACGGGTGTTTTAGTGTTGGAACCTGTGTCCAGGGAACATGACTGAGGGTTTATTCTGGAACCCTGTGTCCTGGGAAAATGACTGAGGTTTAATTCTGGAACCATGTGGCCTGGGAATATGACTGAGGTTTGATTCTGGAAACGAATGGTCTGGGAATATGACTGATGTTAGATTGTGGAATCCTGTGGCCTGGGAACATGACATCGGTTTGGATTCTGGCACCCTGTTGCCTGAGAACATGAAATCGGTTTGATTCTGGAAACCTGTGGCCTGGGAATATGACTGAGGTTGGATGGTGGTACCCGATGGCCTGGCAACATGACTGAGGTTTGATTGTGGAACCCTCAGGCTTGGGAACATGACTGAGGCTTGATGGTGGAAGCCTGTGGCCTGGCAACAGGACTGAGGTTTGATGGTGGAATCCTGTGGCCTGGCAAGATGACTTAGGTATGATTGTGGAACCCTGTGGCCTGGGAACATGACTGGTGTTTTATTTTTAGAACCTGTGTCCAGGGAACATGACTGAGGGTTTATTCTGGAACCCTGTGGCCTGGGAACTTGACTGAGGTTTGATGGCAGAAACCTGTGGACTGGCAACATGACTGAGGTTTGATTGTGGAACCCTGTGCCCTGGAAACATGACTGTGGCCTAGATGGAAACCCATGGCCTGGGAACTTGACATTGGTTTGATTCTGGAACCCTGTGTCCTGGGAACATGATTGAGGTTTGATTCTGTAAACCATTGGTCAGGGAACATGACTGATGTTATATTGTGGAATCCTGTGGCCTGGGAACATGACTGAGGTTTGATGGTGGAATCCTGTGGTCTGGCAACATGACAGAGGTTTGATTGTGGAACCCTCAGGCTTGGGAACATGACTGAGGCTTGATGGTGGAACCGTGGTCTGGCAACAGGACTGAGGTTAGATTGTGGAACCCTGTGGCCTGGGAATAAGACTCAGGTTTAATTGTGGAACCCTGTGGCTTGGGAATATGACGGGTGTTTTAGTTTTGGAACCTGTGTCCAGGGAACATGACTGAGGGTTTATTCTGGAACCCTGAGTCCTGGGAAAATGACTGAGGTTTGATTCTGGAACCATGTGGCCTGGGAATATGACTGAGGTTTGATTCTGGAAACGAATGGTCTGGGAATATGACTGATGTTAGATTGTGGAATCCTGTGGCCTGGGAACATGACATCGGTTTGGATTCTGGCACCCTGTTGCCTGAGAACATGAAATCGGTTTGATTCTGGAAACCTGTGGCCTGGGAATATGACTGAGGTTGGATGGTGGTACCCGATGGCCTGGCAACATGACTGAGGTTTGATTGTGGAACCCTCAGGCTTGGGAACATGACTGAGGCTTGATGGTGGAAGCCTGTGGCCTGGCAACAGGACTGAGGTTTGATGGTGGAAACCTGTGGCCTGGCAAGATGACTTAGGTATGATTGTGGAACCCTGTGGCCTGGGAACATGACTGGTGTTTTATTTTTAGAACCTGTGTCCAGGGAACATGACTGAGGGTTTATTCTGGAACCCTGTGGCCTGGGAACTTGACTGAGGTTTGATGGCAGAAACCTGGGGACTGGCAACATGACTGAGGTTTGATTGTGGAACCCTGTGCCCTGGAAACATGACTGTGGCCTAGATGGAAACCCATGGCCTGGGAACTTGACATTGGTTTGATTCTGGAACCCTGTGTCCTGGGAACATGACTGAGGTTTGATGGAAGAACCCTGTGGCCTGGGAACATGACTGAGGTTTGATGGTGATACTCTGTGGCCTGGCAACATGACTGAGGCTTGATTCTGGAACCCTGTGGCCTGGGAACTTAACTCTGATTTGCTCGCAGAAACCTCTGGACTGGCAACATGACTGAGGTTTGATGGTGGAACCCTGTGCACTGGGAACATGACTGAGGCCTGATACTGGAACCCCGTGGCCTGGGAACATGACATTGGTTTGATTCTGGAACCCTGTGTCCGGGGAACATGATTGAGGTTTGATTCTGTAAACCATTGGTCTGGGAACAGGACTGATGTTAGATTGTGGAACCCTGTGGCCTGGGAACATGACTTAGGATTGATGGTTGAACCCTGTGGCATGGCAACATGACAGAGGTTTGATTGTGGAACCCTCAGGCTTGGGAACATGACTGAGGCTCGATGTTGGAAGCCTGTGGCCTGGCAACAGGACTGAGGTTTGATGGTGGAATCTTGTGGCCTGGCAAGAGGACTTAGGTTTGATTGTGGAACACTCTGGCCTGGGAACATGACTGAGGATTGATGGTGGAACCGTGGCCTGGCAACAGGACTGAGGTTAGATTGTGGAACCCTGTGGCCTGGGAATAAGACTCAGGTTTAATTGTGGAACCCTGTGGCTTGGGAATATGACGGGTGTTTTAGTTTTGGAACCTGTGTCCAGGGAACATGACTGAGGGTTTATTCTGGAACCCTGTGCACTGGGAACATGACTGAGGCCTGATACTGGAACCCCGTGCCCTGGGAACATGACATTGGTATGATTTTGAAACCGTGTTTCCTGGGAACATGACTGAGGTTTGATGGCAGAAACCTGTGGAGTGGCAACATGACTGAGGTTTGATTGTGGATCCCTGTGCCCTGGAAACAGGACTGTGGCCTAGATGGAAACCCATGGCCTGGGAACTTGACATTGGTTTGATTCTGGAAGCCTGTGTCCTGGGAACATGATTGAGGTTTGATTCTGTAAACCATTGGTCTGGGAACATGACTGATGTTAGATTGTGGAACCATGTGGCCTGGGAATATGACTGAGGTTTGATTCTGGAAACCAATGGCCTGAGAATATGACTGATGTTAGATTGTAGAATCCTGTGGCCTGGGAACATGACATCGGTTTGGATTCTGGTACCCTGTTGCCTGGGAACATGAAATCGGTTTGATTCTGGAAACCTGTGGCCTGGGAATATGACTGAGATTGGATGGTGGTACCCTATGGCCTGGCAACATGAGTGAGGTTTGATTCTGGAAACCTGTGACCTGGGAACATGATATCTGTTTAGATTGTGGAATTCTGTGCCCTGGGAACCTGACTGAGGCTTGGTTCTGGAACCCTGTGAACTGGGAATATGACTGAGGTTTTATTCTGGAACCCTGTAGCCTGGCAACATAACTGAGGATTGATTCTGGAACCCTGTGGCCTGGGAACATGACATCGGTTGGATTCTGGAACCCTGTGGCATGGGAACATGACTGAGGTTTGAATGTGGAACCCTGTGGCCAGGGAACATGACTGAGGTTTGATTCTGGAACCATGTGTCCTGGGAATAGGACTGAGGTTTGATTCTGGCTACCTGTGGCCTGGGAAAATGACTGAGGTTTCATTGTGGAAATATGTGGCCTGGGGTATGAGTGAGGTTTGATGGTGGAACACTCTGGCCTGGCCAAATGACTGAGGCTTGATTCGGGAACCCTGGGGCCTGGAAACTTGACTGAGGTTTGACGGCAGAAACCTGGGGACTGGCAACATGACTGAGGTTTGATTGTGGAACCCTGTGCCCTGGAAACATGACTGTGGCCTAGATGGAAACCCATGGCCTGGGAACTTGACATTGGTTTGATTCTGGAACCCTGTGTCCTGGGAACATGATTGAGGTTTGATTCTGTAAACCATTGGTCTGGGAACATGACTGATGTTGGATTGTGGAATCCTGTGGCCTGGGAACATGACTGAGGTTTGATGGTGGTACTCTGTGGCCTGGCATCATGACTGAGGCTTGATTCTGGAACCCTGTGGCCTGGGAACTTGACTCTGATTTGATCGCAAAAACCTGTGGACTGGCAACATGACTGAGGTTTGATGGTGGAACCCTGTGCACTGGGAACATGACTGAGGCCTGATACTGGAACCCCGTGGCCTGGGAACATGACATTGGTTTCATTCTGGAACACTGTTTCCTGGGAACATGACTGAGGTTTGATGGTAGAACCCTGTGGCCTGGCAACATGACAGAGGTTTGATTGTGGAACCCTCAGGCTTGGGAACATGACTGAGGCTTGATGGTGGAAGCCTGTGGCCTGGCAACAGGACTGAGGTTTGATGGTGGAATCCTGTGGCCTGGCAAGATGACTTAGGTTTGATTGTGGAACACTCTGGCCTGGGAACATGACTGAGGCTTGATGGTGGAAGCCTGTGGCCTGGCAACAGGACTGAGGTTTGATGGTGGAATCCTGTGGCCTGGCAAGATGACTTAGGTTTGATTGTGGAACACTCTGGCCTGGGAACATGACTGAGGCTTGATGGTGGAACCGTGGCCTGGCAAAAGGACTGAGGTTAGATTGTGGAACCCTCTGGCCTGGGAATATGACTGCGGTTTAATTGTGGAACCCTGTGGCCTGGGAACATGACTGGGGTTTTATTTTTGGAACCTGTGTCCAGGAACATGACTGAGGTTTGATTCTGGAACCATGTGGCCTGGGAATATGACTGAGGTTGGATGGTGGTACCCGATGGCCTGGCAACATGACTGAGGTTTGATTGTGGAACCCTCAGGCTTGGGAACATGACTGAGGCTTGATGGTGGAAGCCTGTGGCCTGGCAACAGGACTGAGGTTTGATGGTGGAATCCTGTGGCCTGGCAAGATGACTTAGGTTTGATTGTGGAACACTCTGGCCTGGGAACATGACTGAGGCTTGATGGTGGAACCGTGGCCTGGCAAAAGGACTGAGGTTAGATTGTGGAACCCTCTGGCCTGGGAATATGACTGCGGTTTAATTGTGGAACCCTGTGGCCTGGGAACATGACTGGGGTTTTATTTTTGGAACCTGTGTCCAGGGAACATGACTGAGGTTTGATTCTGGAACCATGTGGCCTGGGAATATGACTGAGGTTTGATTCTGGAAACCAATGGCCTGGGAACATGACTGATGTTAGATTGTGGAATCCTGTGGCCTGGGAACATGACATCGGTTTGGATTCTGGTACCCTGTTTCCTGGGAACATGAAATCGGTTTGATTCTGGAAACCTGTGGCCTGGGAATATGACTGAGATTGGATGGTGGTACCCTATGGTCTGGCAACATAACTGAGGTTTGATTCTGGATCCCTGTGGCCTGGGAACATGACTGAGGCGTGATTCTGGAAACCTGTGACCTGGGAACATGACATCTGTTTAGATTGTGGAATCCTGTGCCCTGGGAACCTGACTGAGGCTTGGTTCTGGAACCCTGTGGACTGGGAACATGACTGAGGTTTTATTCTGGAACCCTGTAGCCAGGGAACATACCTATGGATTGATTCTGGAACCCTGTGGCCAGGGAACATGACATCGGTTGGATTCTGGAACCCTGTAGCATGGGAACATGACTGATGTTAGATTGTGGAATCCTGTGGCCTGGGAACATGACTGAGGTTTGATGGAAGAACCCTGTGGCCTGGGAACATGACTGAGGTTTGCTGGTGGTACCCTATGACCTGGCAACATGACTGAGGTTTGATTCTGGATCCCTGTGGCCTGGGAACATGACTGAGGCGTGATTCTGGAAACCTGTGACAAGGGAACATGACATCTGTTTTGATTGTGGAATAGTGTGCCCTGGGAACCTGACTGAGGCTTGCTCCTGGAACTCTGTGGACTGGGAACATGACTGAGGTTTTATTCTTGAACCCTGTAGCCTGGCAACATAACTGAGGATTGATTCTGGAACCCTGTGGCCTGGGAACATGACATCGGTTGGATTCTGGAACCCTGTGGCATGGGAACATGACTGAGGGTTGACTGTGGAACCCTCTGGCCTGGGAACATGACTGTGGTTTGATTCTGAAACCCTTTGGCCTGGGAACATGACTGAGGTTTGGTTCTGGAACCCTGTTCCCTGGAAACATGACTGAGGTTTGATTCTGGACACCTGTGTCCTGGGAACATGACTGAGGTTTGAATGTGGAACCCTGTGGCCAGGGAACATGACTGAGGTTTGATTCTGGAACCATGTGTCTTGGGAATAGGACTGAGGTTTGATTCTGGATACCTGTGGCCTGGGAAAATGACTGAGGTTTCATTGTGGAAATATGTGGCCTGGGGTCATGAGTGAGGTTTGATGGTGGAACACTCTGGCCTGGCCAAATGACTGAGGCTTGATTCGGGAACCTTGGGGCCTGGGAACTTGACTGAGGTTTGACGGCAGAAACCTGGGGACTGGCAACATGACTGAGGTTTGATTGTGGAACCCTGTGCCCTGGAAACATGACTGTGGCCTAGATGGAAACCCATGGCCTGGGAACTTGACATTGGTTTGATTCTGGAACCCTGTGTCCTGGGAACATGATTGAGGTTTGATTCTGTAAACCATTGGTCTGGGAACATGACTGATGTTGGATTGTGGAATCCTGTGGCCTGGGAACATGACTGAGGTTTTATGGAAGAACCCTGTGGCCTGGGAACATGACTGAGGTTTGATGGTGGTACCCTGTGGCCTGGGAACATGACTGAGGTTTGATGGAAGAACCCTGTGGCCTGGGAACTTGACTCTGATTTGATCGCAGAAACCTGTGGACTGGCAACATGACTGAGGTTTGATGGTGGAACCCTGTGGCCTGGGAACATGACTGAGGCCTGATACAGGAACCCCGTGGCCTGGGAACATGACATTGGTTTCATTCTGGAACACTGTTTCCTGGGAACATGACTGAGGTTTGATGGTTGAACCCTGTGGCCTGGCAACATGACAGAGGTTTGATTGTGGAACCCTCAGGCTTGGGAACATGACTGAGGCTTGATGGTGGAAGCCTGTGGCCTGGCAACAGGACTGAGGTTTGATGGTGGAATCCTGTGGCCTGGCAAGATGACTTAGGTTTGATTGTGGAACACTCTGGCCTGGGAACATGACTGAGGCTTGATGGTGGAACCGTGGCCTGGCAAAAGGACTGAGGTTAGATTGTGGAACCCTCTGGCCTGGGAATATGACTGCGGTTTAATTGTGGAACCCTGTGGCCTGGGAACATGACTGGGGTTTTATTTTTGGAACCTGTGTCCAGGGAACATGACTGAGGTTTGAATCTGGAACCATGTGGCCTGGGAATATGACTGAGGTTTGATTCTGGAAACCAATGGCCTGGGAATATGACTGATGTTAGATTGGGGAATCCTGTGGCCTGGGAACATGACATTGGTTTGGATTCTGGTACCCTGTTGCCTGGGAACATGAAATCGGTTTGATTCTGGAAACCTGTGGCCTGGGAATATGACTGAGATTGGATGGTGGTACCCTATGGCCTGGCAACATGACTGAGGTTTGATTCTGGATCCCTGTGGCCTGGGAACATGACATCAGTGGATTGTGGAACCCTGTGGCCTGGGAACATGAGAACGGTTTGATTCTGGAACCCTGTGGCCTGGGAACATGTCTGAGGTTTGACGGTGGAAACCTGTGGCCTGGCAACATGACTGAGGTTTGTTTTTGGAACCCTGTTCCGTGGGAACATGACTGAGGTTTGATTCTGGACACCTTTGTCCTGGGAACAAGACTGAGGTTTGATTGTGGAATCCTGTGGCCTGCGAATATGACTGAGGTTTGATTCTGGAGCCATGTGTCCTAGGAATATGACTGAGGCTTGATGGTGGTACCCTGTGCACTGGAAACATAACTGTGGCCTAGATGGAAACCCATGGTCTGGGAACTTGACATTGGTTTGATTCTGGATCCTTGTGTCCTGGGAACATGATTGAGGTTTGATTCTGTAAACCATTGGTCTGGTAACATGACTGATGTTAGATTGTGGAATCCTGTGACCTGGGAACATAACTGAGGTTTGATGGTGGAACCCTGTGGCTTGGTAACATGACATCGGTTTGGATTCCGATACCCTGTTGCCTGGGAACATGACTGAGGCGTGATTTTGGAAACCTGTGACAAGGGAACATGACATCTGTTTTGATTGTGGAATACTGTGCCCTGGGAACCTGACTGAGGCTTGCTCCTGGAACTCTGTGGACTGGGAACATGACTGAGGTTTTATTCTGGAACCCTGTAGCCTGGCAACATAACTGAGGATTGATTCTGGAACCCTGTGGCCTGGGAACATGACATCGGTTGGATTCTGGAACCCTGTGGCATGGGAACATGACTGAGGTTTGACTGTGGAACCCTCTGGCCTGGGAACATGACAGTGGTTTGATTCTGAAAACCTTTGGCCTGGGAACATGACTGAGGTTTGGTTCTGGAACCCTGTTCCCTGGAAACATGACTGAGGTTTGATTCTGGACACCTGTGTCCTGGGAACATGACTGAGGTTTGAATGTGGAACCCTGTGGCCAGGGAACATGACTGAGGTTTGATTCTGGAACCATGTGTCTTGGGAATAGGACTGAGGTTTGATTCTGGATACCTGTGGCCTGGGAAAATGACTGAGGTTTCATTGTGGAAATATGTGGCCTGGGGTCATGAGTGAGGTTTGATGGTGGAACACTCTGGCCTGGCCAAATGACTGAGGCTTGATTCGGGAACCCTGGGGCCTGGGAACTTGACTGAGGTTTGACGGCAGAAACCTGGGGACTGGCAACATGACTGAGGTTTGATTGTGGAACCCTGTGCCCTGGAAACATGACTGTGGCCTAGATGGAAACCCATGGCCTGGGAACTTGACATTGGTTTGATTCTGGAACCCTGTGTCCTGGGAACATGATTGAGGTTTGATTCTGTAAACCATTGGTCTGGGAACATGACTGATGTTGGATTGTGGAATCCTGTGGCCTGGGAACATGACTGAGGTTTGTTGGTGGAACCCTGTGACTTGGGCACATGACAGAGTTTTGATTGTGGAAACCTCAGGTTTGGGAACATGACTGAGGCTTGATGGTGGAATCATGTGGCCTGGGAACATGACTGGGGTTTTATTTTTGGAACCTGTGTCCAGGGAACATGACTGAGGTTTGATTCTGGAATCATGTGGCCTGGGAATATGACTGAGGTTTGATTCTGGAAACCAATGGCCTGGGAACATGACTGATGTTAGATTGGGGAATCCTGTGGCCTGGGAACATGACTGAGGTTTGATGGAAGAACCCTGTGGCCTGGGAACATGACTGAGGTGTGATGGTGGTACCCTGTGGCCTGGCAACATGACTGAGGGTTGATTCTGGAACCCTGTGGCCTGGGAAGTTGACTCTGATTTGATCGCAGAAACCTGTGGACTGGCAACATGACTGAGGTTTGATGGTGGAACCCTGTGCACGGGGAATATGACTGAGGCCTGATACTGGAACCCCGTGGCCTGGGAACATGACATTGGTTTGATTCTGGAACCCTGTTTCCTGGGAACATGACTGAGGTTTGATGGTTGAACCCTGTGGCCTGGCAAGATGATTTAGGTTTGATTGTGGAACACTCTGGCCTGGGAACATGACTGAGGCTTGATTGTGGAACCCTGTGGCCTGGCAACAGGACTGAGGTTTGATGGTGGAACCCTGTGGCTTGGGAACATGACATCGGTTTGAATTCTGATACCCTGTTGCCTGGGAACATGAAATCGGTTTGATTCTGGACACCTGTGTTCTGGGAATATGACTGAGGTTTGCTGGTGGTACCCTATGGCCTGGCAACATGACTGAGGTTTGATTCTGGATCCCTGTGGCCTGGGAACATGACTGAGGCGTGATTCTGGAAACCTGTGACCTGGGAACATGACATCTGTTTAGATTGTGGAATCCTGTGCCCTGGGAACCTGACTGAGGCTTGGTTCTGGAACCCTGTGGACTGGGAACATGACTGAGGTTTTATTCTGGAACCCTGTAGCCAGGGAACATACCTATGGATTGATTCTGGAACCCTGTGGCCAGGGAACATGACATCGGTTGGATTCTGGAACCCTGTAGCATGGGAACATGACTGATGTTAGATTGTGGAATCCTGTGGCCTGGGAACATGACTGAGGTTTGATGGAAGAACCCTGTGGCCTGGGAACATGACTGAGGTTTGCTGGTGGTACCCTATGACCTGGCAACATGACTGAGGTTTGATTCTGGATCCCTGTGGCCTGGGAACATGACTGAGGCGTGATTCTGGAAACCTGTGACAAGGGAACATGACATCTGTTTTGATTGTGGAATACTGTGCCCTGGGAACCTGACTGAGGCTTGCTCCTGGAACTCTGTGGACTGGGAACATGACTGAGGTTTTATTCTTGAACCCTGTAGCCTGGCAACATAACTGAGGATTGATTCTGGAACCCTGTGGCCTGGGAACATGACATCGGTTGGATTCTGGAACCCTGTGGCATGGGAACATGACTGAGGGTTGACTGTGGAACCCTCTGGCCTGGGAACATGACTGTGGTTTGATTCTGAAACCCTTTGGCCTGGGAACATGACTGAGGTTTGAATGTGGAACCCTGTGGCCAGGGAACATGACTGAGGTTTGATTCTGGAACCATGTGTCTTGGGAATAGGACTGAGGTTTGATTCTGGATACCTGTGGCCTGGGAAAATGACTGAGGTTTCATTGTGGAAATATGTGGCCTGGGGTCATGAGTGAGGTTTGATGGTGGAACACTCTGGCCTGGCCAAATGACTGAGGCTTGATTCGGGAACCCTGGGGCCTGGGAACTTGACTGAGGTTTGACGGCAGAAACCTGGGGACTGGCAACATGACTGAGGTTTGATTGTGGAACCCTGTGCCCTGGAAACATGACTGTGGCCTAGATGGAAACCCATGGCCTGGGACCTTGACATTGGTTTGATTCTGGAACCCTGTGTCCTGGGAACATGATTGAGGTTTGATTCTGTAAACCATTGGTCGGGGAACATGACTGATGTTGGATTGTGGAATCCTGTGGCCTGGGAACATGACTGAGGTTTTATGGAAGAACCCTGTGGCCTGGGAACATGACTGAGGTTTGATGGTGGTACCCTGTGGCCTGGGAACATGACTGAGTTTTTATGGAAGAACCCTGTGGCCTGGGAACTTGACTCTGATTTGATCGCAGAAACCTGTGGACTGGCAACATGACTGAGGTTTGATGGTGGAACCCTGTGGCCTGGGAACATGACTGAGGCCTGATACAGGAACCCCGTGGCCTGGGAACATGACATTGGTTTCATTCTGGAACACTGTTTCCTGGGAACATGACTGAGGTTTGATGGTTGAACCCTGTGGCCTGGCAACATGACAGAGGTTTGATTGTGGAACCCTCAGGCTTGGGAACATGACTGAGGCTTGATGGTGGAAGCCTGTGGCCTGGCAACAGGACTGAGGTTTGATGGTGGAATCCTGTGGCCTGGCAAGATGACTTAGGTTTGATTGTGGAACACTCTGGCCTGGGAACATGACTGAGGCTTGATGGTGGAACCGTGGCCTGGCAAAAGGACTGAGGTTAGATTGTGGAACCCTCTGGCCTGGGAATATGACTGCGGTTTAATTGTGGAACCCTGTGGCCTGGGAACATGACTGGGGTTTTATTTTTGGAACCTGTGTCCAGGGAACATGACTGAGGTTTGAATCTGGAAACATGTGGCCTGGGAATATGACTGAGGTTTGATTCTGGAAACCAATGGCCTGGGAATATGACTGATGTTAGATTGGGGAATCCTGTGGCCTGGGAACATGACATTGGTTTGGATTCTGGTACCCTGTTGCCTGGGAACATGAAATCGGTTTGATTCTGGAAACCTGTGGCCTGGGAATATGACTGAGATTGGATGGTGGTACCCTATGGCCTGGCAACATGACTGAGGTTTGATTCTGGATCCCTGTGGCCTGGGAACATGACATCAGTGGATTGTGGAACCCTGTGGCCTGGGAACATGAGAACGGTTTGATTCTGGAACCCTGTGGCCTGGGAACATGTCTGAGGTTTGACGGTGGAAACCTGTGGCCTGGCAACATGACTGAGGTTTGTTTTTGGAACCCTGTTCCGTGGGAACATGACTGAGGTTTGATTCTGGACACCTTTGTCCTGGGAACAAGACTGAGGTTTGATTGTGGCATCCTGTGGCCTGCGAATATGACTGAGGTTTGATTCTGGAGCCATGTGTCCTAGGAATATGACTGAGGCTTGATGGTGGTACCCTGTGCACTGGAAACATAACTGTGGCCTAGATGGAAACCCATGGTCTGGGAACTTGACATTGGTTTGATTCTGGATCCTTGTGTCCTGGGAACATGATTGAGGTTTGATTCTGTAAACCATTGGTCTGGTAACATGACTGATGTTAGATTGTGGAATCCTGTGACCTGGGAACATAACTGAGGTTTGATGGTGGAACCCTGTGGCTTGGTAACATGACATCGGTTTGGATTCCGATACCCTGTTGCCTGGGAACATGACTGAGGCGTGATTTTGGAAACCTGTGACAAGGGAACATGACATCTGTTTTGATTGTGGAATACTGTGCCCTGGGAACCTGACTGAGGCTTGCTCCTGGAACTCTGTGGACTGGGAACATGACTGAGGTTTTATTCTGGAACCCTGTAGCCTGGCAACATAACTGAGGATTGATTCTGGAACCCTGTGGCCTGGGAACATGACATCGGTTGGATTCTGGAACCCTGTGGCATGGGAACATGACTGAGGTTTGACTGTGGAACCCTCTGGCCTGGGAACATGACAGTGGTTTGATTCTGAAAACCTTTGGCCTGGGAACATGACTGAGGTTTGGTTCTGGAACCCTGTTCCCTGGAAACATGACTGAGGTTTGATTCTGGACACCTGTGTCCTGGGAACATGACTGAGGTTTGAATGTGGAACCCTGTGGCCAGGGAACATGACTGAGGTTTGATTCTGGAACCATGTGTCTTGGGAATAGGACTGAGGTTTGATTCTGGATACCTGTGGCCTGGGAAAATGACTGAGGTTTCATTGTGGAAATATGTGGCCTGGGGTCATGAGTGAGGTTTGATGGTGGAACACTCTGGCCTGGCCAAATGACTGAGGCTTGATTCGGGAACCCTGGGGCCTGGGAACTTGACTGAGGTTTGACGGCAGAAACCTGGGGACTGGCAACATGACTGAGGTTTGATTGTGGAACCCTGTGCCCTGGAAACATGACTGTGGCCTAGATGGAAACCCATGGCCTGGGAACTTGACATTGGTTTGATTCTGGAACCCTGTGTCCTGGGAACATGATTGAGGTTTGATTCTGTAAACCATTGGTCTGGGAACATGACTGATGTTGGATTGTGGAATCCTGTGGCCTGGGAACATGACTGAGGTTTGTTGGTGGAACCCTGTGACTTGGGCACATGACAGAGTTTTGATTGTGGAAACCTCAGGTTTGGGAACATGACTGAGGCTTGATGGTGGAATCATGTGGCCTGGGAACATGACTGGGGTTTTATTTTTGGAACCTGTGTCCAGGGAACATGACTGAGGTTTGATTCTGGAATCATGTGGCCTGGGAATATGACTGAGGTTTGATTCTGGAAACCAATGGCCTGGGAACATGACTGATGTTAGATTGGGGAATCCTGTGGCCTGGGAACATGACTGAGGTTTGATGGAAGAACCCTGTGGCCTGGGAACATGACTGAGGTGTGATGGTGGTACCCTGTGGCCTGGCAACATGACTGAGGGTTGATTCTGGAACCCTGTGGCCTGGGAAGTTGACTCTGATTTGATCGCAGAAACCTGTGGACTGGCAACATGACTGAGGTTTGATGGTGGAACCCTGTGCACGGGGAACATGACTGAGGCCTGATACTGGAACCCCGTGGCCTGGGAACATGACATTGGTTTGATTCTGGAACCCTGTTTCCTGGGAACATGACTGAGGTTTGATGGTTGAACCCTGTGGCCTGGCAAGATGATTTAGGTTTGATTGTGGAACACTCTGGCCTGGGAACATGACTGAGGCTTGATTGTGGAACCCTGTGGCCTGGCAACAGGACTGAGGTTTGATGGTGGAACCCTGTGGCTTGGGAACATGACATCGGTTTGAATTCTGATACCCTGTTGCCTGGGAACATGAAATCGGTTTGATTCTGGACACCTGTGTTCTGGGAATATGACTGAGGTTTGCTGGTGGTACCCTATGGCCTGGCAACATGACTGAGGTTTGATTCTGGATCCCTGTGGCCTGGGAACATGACTGAGGCGTGATTCTGGAAACCTGTGACCTGGGAACATGACATCTGTTTAGATTGTGGAATACTGTGCCCTGGTACCTGACTGAGGCTTGGTTCTGGAACCCTGTGGACTGGGAACATGACATCAGTTGGATTCTGGAACCCTGTGGCATGGGAACATGACTGAGGTTTGACTGTGGAACCCTCTGGCCTGGGAACATGACTGTGGTTTGATTCTGGAACCCTGTTCCCTAGAAACATGACTGAAGTTTGATTCTGGACACCTGTGTCCTGGGAACATGACTGAGGTTTGAATGTGGAACCCTGTGGCCAGGGAACATGACTGAGGTTTGATTCTGGAACCATGTGTCCTGGGAATAGGACTGAGGTTTGATTCTGGAGCCCTATGTCCTGGGAACATGATTGAGGTTTGATTCTGTAAACCATTGGTCTGGGAACATGACTGATGTTAGATTGTGGAATCCTGTGGCCTGGGAACATGACTGAGGTTTGATGGTGGTACCCTGTGGCCTGGGAACATGACTGAGGTTTGATGGAAGAACCCTGTGGCCTGGGAACCTGACTGAGGTTTGAGGGTGGTACCCTGTGGCCTGGCAACATGACTGAGGCTTGATTCTGGAACCCTGAGGCCTGGGAATATGACTGAGGTTTGATTCTGGAAACCAATGGCCTTTAAGTATGACTGATGTTAGATTGTGGAATCCTGTGGCCTGGGGACATGACTGAGGTTTGCTGGTTGAACCCTGTGGCCTGGCAACATGACAGAGGTTTGATTGTGGAACCCTCAGGCCTGGGAATATGACTGAGGTTTAATTGTGGAACCCTGTGGACTGGGAATATGAGTGAGGCTTAATTCTGGAACCCTGTGGCCGGGGAACAGGACTGGGGTTTTATTGTTGAAACCTGTGTCCAGGGAACATATCTGAGGTTTTATACTGGAACCCTGTGTCCTTGGAACATGACTGGGGTTTGATTCTGGAAACCATTGGTCTGGGAACATAACTGATGTTAGACTGTGGAATCCTGTTGCCTGGGAACATGACATCGGTTTGGATTCTGGTACCCTGTTGCCTGGGAACATGAAATCGGTTTGATTCTGGAAACCTGTGGCCTGGGAATATGACTGAGGTTTGATGGTGGTACCCTATGGCCTGGAAACATGACTGAGGCTTGATTCTGGATCCCTGTGGCCTGGGAACATGACTGAGGCTTGATTCTGGAACCCTGAGGCCTGGGAATATGACTGAGGTTTGATTCTGGAAACCAATGGCCTTTAAGTATGACTGATGTTAGATTGTGGAATCCTGTGGCCTGGGGACATGACTGAGGTTTGCTGGTTGAACCCTGTGGCCTGGCAACATGACAGAGGTTTGATTGTGGAACCCTCAGGCCTGGGAATATGACTGAGGTTTAATTGTGGAACCCTGTGGACTGGGAATATGAGTGAGGCTTAATTCTGGAACCCTGTGGCCGGGGAACAGGACTGGGGTTTTATTGTTGAAACCTGTGTCCAGGGAACATATCTGAGGTTTTATACTGGAACCCTGTGTCCTTGGAACATGACTGGGGTTTGATTCTGGAAACCATTGGTCTGGGAACATAACTGATGTTAGACTGTGGAATCCTGTTGCCTGGGAACATGACATCGGTTTGGATTCTGGTACCCTGTTGCCTGGGAACAT
This sequence comes from Balaenoptera acutorostrata, assembly GCF_949987535.1. NCBI lineage: Eukaryota > Metazoa > Chordata > Mammalia > Artiodactyla > Balaenopteridae > Balaenoptera > Balaenoptera acutorostrata. The sequence goes on along the minus strand of NC_080075.1, from coordinate 22,539,640 downwards.
GAAATCGGTTTGATTCTGGAAACCTGTGGCCTGGGAATATGACTGAGGTTTGATGGTGGTACCCTATGGCCTGGAAACATGACTGAGGCTTGATTCTGGATCCCTGTGGCCTGGGAACATGACTGAGGTTTGATGGAAGAACCCTGTGGCCTGGCATCATGAGAGAGGTTTGATTGTGGAACCCTCAGGCTTGGGTGCATGACTGAGGCTTGATGGTGGAAGCCTGTTGCCTGGCAACAGGACTGAGGTTTGATGGTGGAATTCTGTGGCCTGGCAACATGACAGAGGTTTGATTGTGGAACCCTCAGGCTTGGGAACATGACTGAGGCTTGATGGTGGAAGCCTGTGGCCTGGCAACAGGACTGAGGTTTGATGGTGGAATCCTGTGGCCTGGCAAGATGACTTAGGTTTGATTGCGGAACACTCTGGCCTGGGAACATGACTGAGGCTTGATGGTGGAACCGTGGCCTGGCAACAGGACTGAGGTTTGATTGTGGAACCCTCTGGCCTGGGAACATGACTGTGGTTTGATTCTGAAACCCTTTGGCCTGGAAACATGACTGAGGTTTGGTTCTGGAACCCTCTTCCCTGGAAACATGACTGAGGTTTGTTTCTGGAACCCTGTTCCCTGGGAACATGACTGAGGTTTGATTCTGGACACCTTTGTCCTGGGAACAAGACTGAGGTTTGATTGTGGAATCCTGTGACCTGCGAACATGACTGATGTTTGATTCTGGAACCCTGTGGCCTGGGACCCTGATTGAGATTTGTTTCTTGAAACCATTGTTCTGGGAACATGACTGATGTTAGATTGTGGAATCCTGTGGCCTGGAACATGACTCAGGTTTGATGGAGGAACCCTGTGGCCTGGGAACATGACTGAGGCTTGATGGTGGAAGCCTGTGGCCTGGCAACAGGACTGAGGTTTGATGGTGGAATCCTGTGGCCTGGCAAGATGACTTAGGTTTGATTGTGGAACACTCTGGCCTGGGAACATGACTGAGGCTTGATGGTGGAACCGTGGCCTGGCAACAGGACTGAGGCTTGATTGTGGAACCCTCTGGTCTGGGAATATGACTGAGGTTTAATTGTGGAACCCTGTGGCCTGGGAATATGAGTGAGGCTTGATTCTGGAACCCTGTGGCCTGGGAACATGACTGGGGTTTTATTTTTGAAACCTGTGTCCAGGGAACATGACTGAGGTTTGATTCTGGAACCATGTGGCCTGGGAATATGACTGAGATTTGATTCTGGAAACCATTGGCCTGGGAACATGACTGATGTTAGATTGTGGAATCCTGTGGCCTGGGAACATGACATCGGTTTGGATTCTTGTACCCTGTTGCCTGGGAAAATGAAATCGGTTTGATTCTGGAAACCTGTGGTCTGGGAATATGACTGAGGTTTGATGGTGGTACCCTATGGCCTGGCAACATGACTGAGGTTTGATTCTGGATCCCTTTGGCCTGGGAACATGACTGAGGCGTGATTCTGGAAACCTGTGACCTGGGAACATGACATTAGTGGATTCTGGAACAATGTGGCATGGGAATATGACTGAGGTTTGATTGTGGAACCCTGTGGCCTGGGAACATGATTGTGGTTTGATTCTGAAACCCTGTCGCCTGGGAACATGACTGAGGCTTGATTCTGGAACCCTGTGGCCTGGGAACTTGACTGGGGATGTCACAAGTGAATCAGTTTGGTGCTTTGTGACCCCCTAGAGGGAAGGGTTAGGGAGGGTGGGTTGGAGATGCAAGAGGGAGGCTATATGGGGATATATGTATACATATTGCTGATTCACTTTGTTATACAGCAGAAACTAACACAACATTGTTAAGCAATTATTCTCCAATAAAGATGTTTCAAAAAAAAATAGATAACTCTATGGACCTGTCTCCTCACCAGAAAAAAATATGTATATGACAATTACATTTGAAGCTGTGTGACAAACTGAATTAGAGTCATGTAAAGGCAGTTCTGAATTCTTTTTCTTGGAGTCCTTTGTGGAGAGGACGTGAGTCAAGCTCCATGTAAACTTCGGACTTGGGTGAAGCTCTCCACCCAGGGACAGAAGATGAGGGGGAAAACACACACACACACACACACACACACACACACACACACACACACACACACTCTGTCAACTATCATAACTGGTGCTGAACTCCTGTTGGGGATAGTGGGAAGCAGATAGCCACTCAACTAGAGCCTGGCCTAGTAAGGTGTGAGCTCAGGTAAGTCCTGAAGGTTGAGACCTTGAATCACTAATGTGAGATCTGTTTGTGAACTTGTGAGAACAGAGGATTGGATGAGAGGAACTTAAAAAATCACTGAGAATAAGAAAGAACCATATCCCATTCAAGATAAGTTATCAAACACTTTCCACAGCACAGGTGAAAAATAAATCTCATGAAATTATCACAAAAATTCAGTAAGTTAAAAATACTATGCCAACAAATAGAAATGAGAGGGATCTGAAAATGACTTTGTAATAATTATGTTTCAAATTCCTCCAAGAGAAAAATGAAAGAATTGTAGTTAGAAAACAAGGTCAATAGATTATAAAAAATAAAAAGAAATGTGAAGAGAAAATAATATGAATTATAATGTTCATGCGGGTGATGTTTGAACAAGGTGAAAGATGAAAAATCAGATTAATATAAAACAGCATAAAAATAGATTGAAAAGTAATAGAAGAAATAAATGGTGGAGAGGAAAAAGTTTAAGAGAAATGGCTGCAAAATTTAGTGGATTGAAGAAAGATTTATGCACAGTTGGAAAGCATAAAGAAAACAAGTCAGTTCAGAATAAAGATGGCAGAGTAGTAGAATGTGGAACTCACCTCCTCCCACAAATACATCAAAAATACATCTACAAATGGAACAATTCTCATAGAACACCTACTGAACACCAGCAGAAAACTTCAGATCCTGAAAGGACAAGAAAGATCTCCATGTAATTAGGTAGGACAAAAGGAAAAAAAAAAAAAAAAAAGAAGAAGGCATAGGATGGGACCTGAGCCCCTGGGAAGGAGCTGAAAAAGAGGAAAAGTTTCCGCACACTGGGAAGCCCCCTCAGTGGTAGGGAGATCAGCCAGGACAGAAAAGGAACTTCAGAGGCCCAGAGGGGACCGCAACAACTGGTTTGTGACAGGCAGAACAAAGAGAGTCCTACGCAGATGGTCCTTGTCACTGCCCTGAACACCCCAGCCTAAGATGAGCATCTGTTGGTACAGGTAGGGGCTGGGGGCTGAAACTTGGAGTTTAGAGGACAGACATGGGGAGGGGACTGCTGTTGGCTGCACGGAGACAGCCTGAAGGGGCTGGAGTGTGGCACAGCCACAATCAGGTGTGTTCACGGAAGAAGCCTGGGCCTGCCATAGTAGCAAAGTACCATTACAGACTCTTTCTACACGTGCAGGTCCTGGGGGCAGATGTCAGTGGGATGCCCATTCACAGAGTTAGGGCTGAAACAACTGAGCCCCAGGGGCTGCATGACTTAGGAAGCAGGGCTGAAATCTCTCCCCAAAGCTGCGTGAGCCGTGGATTTACACCGCTGCCACTGGCTTTGTAAATTCAGTGTCTGTGGACATCTGAACGGATGACAGGTGCTCCCACAGCTGGGATAAGCCTGTCCTTAGCAGCTTTGTGGGTGTATGCATATGGGGCTGAGCTGCCTCCATAGCTCCCAAAGAAGTTCCAGGTGTGTGAATACTGCAGTCTTGGGGCCTGATTTCAGTGGATCTGTGCTGGTGGCCTTGTGAAAACAACACCTGAAGAGATACCAGGGCCAATTGCTAGCATTCCCAAGTTTGAGAAGGGACTGAGGGCAGTGCCGACAACAGTGTACTTTGTGAATCCACACAATGAGTGAGAGGTGACACACAGAGCACACTCGTTGGTGAACAGCACTGGCAGAGGAATACTCAGTGGTTCCTCACCCAAAGAGAACACTCCAATCCCACCTACCTTGCACCACAGCTCAGAAATGCAGCTCAGAAATGGATCTGGGGGTTTGCACTCCAACAACTAAGGAGTAGACCCTGCCCCTGACAGGACAGTGACAACCACACAGCAAGGAGGAGGTCCCACTCAACATCCAGTGAAGGCTCTGATCACCACAACACCAGTCACACCACTTATCAAGGAGATAATGGCCAGCACACACCGAGGAAAGAGGTGGCAGACATCCATACTAAAAACAGCTCTCGCACCAAAAGTATTAAACTCATGCGGGCTACAAAGGGATGAGCCCAGATAAAAATAGCCCTCTAAGACCACAGTAGAAAACTGTTTCTCTTAAACTCACAGAGCAAGAGAAATATAAGTAAAATGAAGAAGCAGAGGACCCACTCCCAATTAATGATCAAGAGAATTCCCCTGAAAGAATAAACAATGAAACAGACCTCTTCAGTTTAATAGACACCAAGTTCAGAAAGGAGGTAATGAAAATACTAAAGGAATTAAGAAAGGCTATTGACAGAAATGCAGATTACTGTAAAAAGGAACTAGAAACTATAATGAGGAGCTAAGAAAAATTAGAAAATTAATTTGCAGAAATGAAAGCTGAACTGAAGGCAATGTATAGCAGAATGAAGAATGAAGAAGAATGAATAAGTGACCTGGATTATAGAATAATGGAAATCACTCAATCAAAACAGCAGACAGAAAGCCAAATGAAATATATATATATATATATATATATATATATATGAAAGCAATATAAGAGACCTATTGGGTATATATAAATGCCAATCTATGCATAATAAGGATCCCAAAAGGAGAAGAAAGAGAAAAGGGGATTGAAAAAGCATTTGAGGAAATTATGGCTGAAAACTTCCCAAACCTAAAGAAGGAAACAGATATCTAGGTACAGGAAACACAGAGGGTCTCATCCAAGATAAGCTCAAACAGAACTACACCAAGACATAAAAATGGCAAAAGTTAAAGATAAAGAGAGGATTCTAAAGGAAGCAAGAGAAAAACAAAGTGTTAATTACAAGGGAACCCCCATAAGGTTATAAGTTGATTTCTGTAAAGAAATGTTACAGGCCAGAAGGGAGTGGAAAAATATTTTCAAAGTCTTGAAAAGGAAAAAAAAATCTGCAACCTAGGATACTCTACCCAGCAAGATTATCATTTAGAATAGAAGGAGAGATAAAGAATTTCTCAGACAAGAAAAAACTAAAAGGACAGCAATAATAAACCTACCTTAAAGGAAATATTGAAAGGTCTTATCTAAATAGAAAAGAAGTAAGAATCTATAGGAAAGAGAATGTCACAATTGTAAAACAAGTCACTTAAATAAGCCAGTACACAGATTAGAAGAAAAAAAAAAATCGTGAAAGAGATGATAACCACAGTGAACAGCAAAAAGATGAACATGAAGATGTAAAGAGGACATCAAAATTATAAAATGTAGGGGAGGTGAGTAAGAAAATGTAGATTTTATTTTTCTAGAATGTGTTTGAGCCTATATGTCTACCAGTCTAAGGAAAGTGGATATAAGAAGGGGTTAATATACATGAAAAATAGGGTAACCACAAATCAAAAACATAAAATCAATTCATAAAAACCAAAAAGAAGAGAATGTAAGTATCATAGAAAAGAATATCATCAAACCACAGAAGGAAAAACAAAAAGAAAAAAAAAAAAAGATAGAGAAGAAATATAAGATCAATGGAAAATCAAGGTTTAAAATAGCAATAAATACATATCTATCAATAATTACCCTAAATGTCAATGGACTAAATGTTCAAATAAAGAGACACAAAGTGGCAGATTGGATTAAAAAATAGTCTACAGTATGCTGCCTACAAGAGACCCACTTTAGGGAAAAGGACACACATAGATTGAAAGTAAGTGTATGAAAAAGATACTTCATGCAACCAGAAATGACAAGAAAGTAGGGTTCACAAAAGGTGATAAAGAAAGATAAAGAAGGACACTATATAATGATAAAAGGATCAATACACAGAGAGGTTATTACACTTGTCTACATATGTGCACCTAATATAGGAGCACCCAAATACATAAAACAAATATTAACAGACTTAAAGGGAGAAATTAATGGGAATACAATAATAATAGGAGATTTTAATACCCCACTCACATCAATGGACAAATCCTCAAAATAGAAAATCAATAAGGCAACAGAAATCCTAAATGATAAAATAGAACAGTTAGACTTAATCGATATTTTCAGGACATTACATACAAAAAAAGCAGAATCCACATTCTTTTCAAGTGCACATGGAGCATCCTCTAGGATCACCACAGACTAGGGCACAAAACAAGCCCAACAAATTTAAGAGTTTAAAAATTATTTCGAGCATCTTTTCTGACTACAATGGCATGAAACCAGAAATCAAGAAAAAGAAACAAGGAAAAAACAATTACATGGAAATTAAACAGCATACTACCAAAAAAAAAAAAAATGGGTCAATGATGAAATCAAAGAAGAAATTTTAAAATGCCTTGAAGAAAATGACAATGAAAACACAACCATACTAAATCTGTGGGATACAGCAAAAGAAGTCATAATAGGGAAGTTCTTCACAATACAGGCCTTCTTTAAGAAACAAGAAGAATCTCAAATAAACATTCTAACCCGTCACACAAAAAAAATTAGAAAAAGAATAACAAACAAAACCTAAAGTCAGCAGAAGGAAGGAGATAATAAAGATCAGAGAGGAAATAAATAAAACAGAGATTTAAAAAACAATAGAAAAATCAATAAAACCAAGAGCTTGTTCTTTGAAAGGATAAACAAAATTGACAAACCTCTGGCTAGGCTTACCAAGAAGAAAAGTGAGAAGACCCAAATAAACAAAATAAGAAATGAAAGAGGAGAAATCACAACTGATACAGCAGAAATTTTAAAAAAAAACCATAAGAGAATACTATGAACAATTATAAACCAACAAATTTGACAACTTAGAAGAAATGGACAACTTTCTAGAAACACACAGCCCAATAAAACTGAATCAAGACCCTGGTGGTCCAATGGCTATGACTCCACTCTCCCAATGCAGGGGGCCCAGATTTGATCTCTGGTCAGGGAACTAAATCCCACATTCCTCAACTAAGATTTCACATGCCACAACTAAAGAGTTTGCATGCCACAACTAAAGATCCCACATGCTGCAAAAAAGATCCCGCATCCTGAAACTAAGACCCAGTGTAGCCAAATAAATAAATAAACAAATAAATATTTTAAAAAAAGAAGAAATAGATAACTTGAACAGACCAAGCACTAGAAGTGAAATAGAATCTGAAAAGGAAAAGAAAAAAAAAAAAAAAAAACTCCCTACAAAAAAAGTCTCGGACAAGATGACTGCACAGGCGAATTCTACCAAACATACAAAGAAGAACTTTTGCTAATCCTTCTCAAACTCTTCCAAAAGACTGAAGAGGAGGGAACACTCCCAAAGACATTTTTTGAAGCCACCATCACCCTGGTATCAAAACCAAAGACAATAACAAAAAAGAAAATTACAGGGCAACACCTGTGATGAATATAGATGCAAAACTTCTCAACAAAATTCCAACAACACATAAAAAGATCATACACCATGACCAAATTGGATTCATCCCAGGGTGACAGGAGGGTTCAACATACTCAAATCAATCTATGTGATACATCACATCTTCAAAAGAGTAGGCAAAAACCACATGATCATCTCAATAGATGCAGAAAAAGCATTTGATAAAATTCAACATCCATTTATGATAAAAATCTTTATGAAAGTGAGTATAGAGGGAACATATCTCAACATAATAAAAGCTATCTGATAAACCTAGAACCAATATAATATTCAATGGTGAAAAGCTGATAGCCTTTGTACTGAAAGCTGGAACAAGACAAGGATATCCACACTCACCACTTCTCTTCAACATAGTATTGGTTGTCTTAGCCACAGCAATCAGACAAGAAAAAGAAATAAAATTTATTCAGATTGGTAGGGAAGAGGTAGAATTGTCATTATTTGCAGATGACAGGATACTATATAGAAAACCCTAAAGACTCCACACAAAAACTACTAGAACTGATAAACAAATTCAGTAAGGTAGCAGGATACAAGATTAACATATAGAAATTGGTTGCATTTCTTTACACTAACAATGAAATATCAGAAAGGGGATGTAAACAAAAGGTAAAAGACTTATATGCTGAGAACTACAAAACATTAATAGAGGAAACTGAAGATGATTCAAAGAAATGGAAAGATAGCCCATGCTCTTGGGTTGGAAGAATTAATATTGTAAAAATGGCCATACTAACCAAAGAAATCTACAAGATTTAATGCAATACCTATCAAAATACCCATGACATTTTTCACAGAACTAGAACAAATAATCCTAAATTTTATATGGAACAACAAAAGAACCAGAAATGCCAAAGCAATCCTGAGGAAAAGGAACAAAGCAGGAGGCATAACCCTTGCAGACTTCAGACAATATTACAAATCTACAGTAATCAAAACAGTGTGGTATTGGCACAAAAATAGACATACAGATCAGTGGAATAGAGTAGAGAGCCCAGAAATAAACCCACACACCTGTGAACAATTAATCTTTGACAAAGGATGCAAAAATTTACAATGGAGAAAAGACAGTCTCTTCAGCAAGTGGTTTTAGGAAAGTTAGACAGCCACATGTAAATCAATGAAGCTAGAACACACTCTCACACCATATACAAAAATAAACTCGAAATGTCTTAAAGACTTAAATATAAGACAAGACACCATAAAACTATAAGAGAACATAGGCAAAACATTATGCTATGACCTAAATCATAGCAATATTTTCTTAGGTCAGTATCCCAAGGCAATAGACATAAAAGCAAAAATAAGCAAATGGGACCTAATCAAACTTTTATGCTTTTGCACAGCAAAGGAAACCAGAAACAAAATGAAAGAAACAGCCTACAGACTGCGAGAAAATATTTGCAAATGATGCAGCCAATAAGGGCTTAGTTTCCAAACTATACAAACAGCACCTACAATTCAATAACAATAACACAAACAGCCCAATTGAAAAATGGGCGGAAGACCTAAATAGACATTTCTCCAAAGAAGACATACAGATGACCAATTGGCACAATGAAAAGATGTTCATCATTGCTAATTATTCGATAAATGAAAATCAAAACCATAATGAGGTACCACCTCACACCAGTCAGAATGGCCATCATTTAAAAGTCTATAAATAATAAAATCTATTAATAATAAATGTTGGAGAGGGTGTGGAGAAAAGGGAAACCTCTAACCTGTTAGGGGGAATGAAAATTGCTGCAGTTACTATGGAAAACAATATGAAGGTCTCTCAAAAAACTAAAATTAGAGTTGCCATATAATCTAGCAATCCCACTCCTTGGCATATACACAGACAAAACTCTAATTCGAAAAGATGTATAGACCCCTATGTTCATAGCAGCATTATTTACAATAGCGAAGACATGGAAAAAACTTAAATGCCCATTGACAGATGAATGGATAAAGAAGATGTTGTATGCAATGGAATATTACTCAGCTATTAAAAAGAATGAAATAATGCCATTTGTAACAACATGAATGGACATAGAGATTATCATACTAAGTGAAGTAAGTCAGAAAGAGAAAGACAAATACCATATGATATCACTTATATGTGGAATTGAAAATTCGGCACAAATGAATATATCTACAAAACAAAAACAGACTTACAGATTTAGAGAACAGACTTGTGATTGCCAAGGGGGAGCAGCTGTGGGGAAAGGATGGACGGGGAGTTTGGAATTAACAGATGCAAAGTATTATATATAGGATGGATAAACAAAAAAGTCCTACTGTACAGCACAGGGAACTATGTTCAGTATCCTGTGATAAACCATAATGGAAAAGAATATTAAAAAATGAATGTCTCTATTACAGAGTCACTTTGCTGTACAGCAGAAATTAAACATGACATTGTCACTCAACTATGCTTCAATAAGATTTTTTTTAAATCAGTTTAAATATAAATAAATATGGTAGCAATGTTGTAAAATATCAAGGTTAAAGAGAAAACCTTAAAAATATCCAGAGAAAAGACATTATCAATGAAAGAAGTGAAGATGACTGCAGTCTTGCAGTAACTACTGATGTTGGGTGTTAAGTAAAACTTTCAATACCTGCCAACCCAGAAATCTATAGCTATATCCAGTAGCACTCAAGGGAGGAATGAAGTTGTAATTCAAAATTGCCACCCCAAGACACTGTCAAAAATGACTTCAAAGGATATTAGGATAATGAAAAAATGAGGAAAAAATGGTGGGAAGAAAGAAGCAATAAGGAGCTAGATAATTAGAAAAAATAGGTTGGTAAATCCAATTTTGTAATGCAACTAAGACTTTTGTTCCTTGTAAAAGTGAAATCAATATTCTAGCTTATAATAACATGAAAGATGGGGTAGTCAGGAAATGGGAGAGATTCTTAAAGAAGTCAACATGTTAATTTAGCTGATCTGGCAAAAGGAAAGAGGTGCTGAATAAAACCAGAATGCATTTGTAAAAACGTAACTAAGCAGTTTCAAAGTTTATGGTTAAATTCTAAGAGGAAATAAATGCATTCTTTAATTTGTAAAATAGCTGATGTAAAAAAGAGAAAAAAATAACTATTTTGAGTTGTGTACATTAAATATGTTTTTTATCATATGCCAATAAAGTGTTATTTTAAAAAGCAATTAAAAGGAAGCAGTTAATGGGGGACAAGATAAATGTGTGTGTGTGTGCATGCATGTGTGTGTGTAACATTTATACATTGGAAAGTACTAAAAAATCTGTAACCAAAATATAAGAACAATGCCAATGAAAAAAATTGATAATAAAATTTGAATGATTATCAGGAGTATTAAAATTGCATCAACAATATTACGGGACATTAAACAATAGCAAAATAAAATATACTATAGTATACTCCCATTACATTCACAAAAATTTAAATATTGTTAATATGAAGTGTTAACAAGGAGTCAAGGAAAGGAAAACATCTCAAATATTGATAGGTGGCATATAAATTTGTAAAGTACTTTTGGAAAATCCTTTGGCATTATCTAATGAAGCTGACAAACCAGCAATACCTACAAAATCTGTTATAAAAATGGTTGTTCAATAGTGGAGTTAAGTGAAATCAAGGGACAAGTCAAGAAAGGGAAGTACAGTCTCTGCATCACTTCACTGGTGGGGTTAAAATGAGGAGAGCAGCATGATTTCAAGTGTGGATAAATTTCCAAGTTTCTGTTATTTTCCGGCAACAAGGCTAATAGGGAGCTTAGGTTGAAAGGTCAGAGACACACCCTGAGTCATGGAATGAGGAGGAGCCCCACATTTCCAGATACACTAGGGAAGAATGACTTTTGAAAAGACGGCATTTATACAATTGATTTGCATGCATAATTCTTGGAAGTTTAATCCACAAAATACTGAAAAGATGTATAGATATTTCTACTGCTATTCTCCCACTTTTTCTTTCAAATATTTGGCAGTTTTTCTTCTTGAGTATGAGGGGTTTTATTTCTACGTATAATAATGTATGATGTTCTAAAAATTGCATTGTTAGCTCCCCCTGTCTTGCTTAATTTGAGAGTTATAATTAGCTTCAATTTTCTTGAACAGAGTGAATGCAGAGTGTATTGGATTTCAATTTAAAATGCTATTTCATAGTTGATTTAAGTACTAAAATGTAATACACAAATTTCACTTTTAGTCAAATGACTCTGAAGTATTTTTTGAAGTGTATAATTAAAATATTCAAATGTACTGATAAGCCACTTTCAGAAGCTCTGGAGTGCTCCTAAAGGTGACTTGGAAGAAACCCAAAACCAAACTTCTTCTTTTCCTGCCTTCCACAACACCTGGTAGATGCTTTGAATAATTTGTTTTTGAAGTGCTTTGGAATAAGATGCTTTTCACTAGTTATTAACATAACTCAGCAGAGTTACTCTAGTTTGCCTTTTATAGGCATTAGAAGTAGGACACATTTTTAAATGACTACACCTCATTACCTTTAAGAAGAGCAGCCTCCTGCTACTTCTATGGAAGCTATTCACAACTTCCTTGGCATGTGTGATTTAATAAACATGTTTATCTTACATACATAATCATTGCCATCTCATCATAATAAAACATTTTAAGCCCATGACTTTTCTTCAGTATGGCCTATTCTTAAATATATATAACTTGGATGATTTGTCATGTTTACTTTCTGCATGTTCTTAAAGAATTCAGGTTGCCTGCAAGATAGTGTTTTCTCATCTAAGCTACATAGCCGGCACTGAAAAAGGCAAACAGGCATTTCACTTTGTCACATGATAACAGTAAGATTGAAAGATAGTGGTGACATTTCCTCTCCTCTTTCAGGAAAGTAGTTTCCTATGCTATATTCTGTGTTGGGTCAGTAATTTCTTGCACAATGTATACCAATTGAAATGATATTTTACTCTGTAGATTGAGGTTTCTCATATATCTGTAGAAGATCACAAATCATTACCCTTTTCCCTGATGCCAACACAATTTGAAAATCCAAATTTCCATTTATTAATGTGAATGATATTAATCTCTTTACTGTCAGATACAAGTTTCCTCTTTTAGAACAGATAAGAGCACACTTGGTATACTGTGCGACTTTATTTGTTCCACAAACACACTATGCATACCAGCCTTAAACCCAACTCTCATTATCGCCTCCTAACGTACTACAAAAATCAAAACAAAACTGAAACTCCCAGGACAACCCCCCTTCCCTCCCAAATGAAAACCTCTGTTTAGAAATGAAGTTTAGATCAAACATAATTAAACTTAAAGGAAAAAATTAATTATACAGTTGATGTAATGAGTTTAAAAATCATAATTTATGGACATACTGTATAGTTTCACCAAAATATAAAATGGACAGTGTTAGATATCAATGCATCATCACCTATGAGTCCTTTTTTCTTGCTGCAAAGTTCATAAATTGCCAGCTAATTCTCAAAGGTGATGATTTTCAAACTGTGGTCAATGGTCACTTTGAATTAGGATCTCCTGAGAGCTTCAATAAAAATGCAAACTACTTGGATTTTCTCCAGGCCTACAAAATCAAATATCTAGAAGGAACACTCATTTAACCAACTAGCTTGGTGACATCAATGTTCAGTGATGTCTGAAGAGTACGACTCTGTTCTGTGGATTCTACTTTGTGAGTGTTTTCTTTCTCTCATTGCTGTCTCCCTTTCTCTGCTTTCTAGAAAACACATGGAGGGGATGTGGGTGACTGAGGGTGAGAGGGAAGCTTGAATCCTGAAAGAAGAAGGCCATAGACAGGAGCAGAGGGAGAAAGTACAGCAACCAGGGCATGATAGTAACAGTGATTTTTCATGTACTCCATCTGCCAGAAGTGTCAGAGAGCCAGATCCTGGGGCTTAGATAAGAAGCTATCTTGGACCAGCAGTCTTCACTGCATGAAAGCCACAGCATCAGAATAAGAGCCTTGTATATCAACCTGCCATCCAGCTACAGATCTGAGAAGATTTGCACATCATTCAAGTGAATAGAAAGTAAGGTAGGAAAAAATAAAACACCAATCAAAAAATGGAAAGTGAAGGCCTTCTAAATTTCTGACACATTTGAAAATATGTTAGAAACATCATTGCAAGTAAGTGAGTAAATAATTATATAGGACAAGCTTGAAAAGTAAAATACTGAAGAGCAAAGAAAGGAGGCACTATGCTGAAAACTGCCAGGAGTGTCAGGCTTTCGAAAATTATTTCTATAGGAGCTGAACCTTCTGACACCCTCTCTGCAATAGGAATCCATGGGTGCTGTGTAGGGAGAAGAAAGGCTTTGAGTATACACACATGTAACACTCCTTGTCTTCAGTGACTTTCATGGACATGCCCCCCTAATTATGAGTGCTGGGATTTAAGAAGGGAGGCAGACCTAAATGCTGACTTTAATGCTTCAGTAGCTATTGGCAACCTTGGAAGCAGATAGGACTTGATGAAGCCGCATGCCATGGAGCTACTAGGGCAGGCAATCACATCTTTATTGGGTTCATCAAGGTGAGAGCAGGAACAACAAACAAAACATGTTTTGAGGGATTTCTAAATTATGTAACTAGGAAAAAATACTATACCTCAATGAAAGGAACCACCCTGAAGGATCACTAGAAATGGATATCTATTTCTACTACATAAAGAGATAGGACAGCATTTTTGGAAAGTGTACAATTTCTGTTTTTCAAGATTTTACAGTCCTTTTATTTATTAAACTAGAACAATTTACAGAAAGAAAAAACAGATTAATAGAACATGTGACTTGAAGATGTAGCACAAGATCACAGAATTTTGTATCATGATAGAGTGATCCTCTTTCAAGTATGAAACAGAATTTGATAAGCAAAAAAAAAGCAAAAAGAGAATTGACAAGTGTATAGATTTTTTTAATTAATAAGGAGAATGATCTGTTTTTGTGTATTTAGTGGCCATTTTTTTGTGTGTCAGAATTGCCTCTTCTCCTTAGTCTGCCGATGTTTATGTTTACCTTTAAATGTGTTCATTTTTTTATGTTAAAAAAGATCCAGTGATAAATGTTTCTCTTCTGTGTTCCCCAATGATCCAGTTCCATTTTTCAGAGCAAACGTTGTTGTCAAATTCTTAAGTATCTTGACAGGAACATAACAAGTTTACATAATAAAATCTATGTATTAATGTGTATGTATGTGCATGTGTATCCATACCTATGTCTATGTCTACTTTTCATTATCACAGCACAAATTACACCATACAACTGCACTTTCTTTATAAAATTCATTTATATTTATCAGATTTGTTCCATATCAACAATTCAATATATTTTAAGACCAACATAATATTTCCTTAAATGAATACACCAGAACTCATGTAACTAGTTTCTTACTGGGAGACATTGAAGCCATTACCAATATTTTGATATTACAAACAATGTTGTGTTGGAAGCCATCCAGACGCTGCAACGCCATGACAAGGTCATGGGGTGCTCCAGTGCAGAACTGCAAGGTGGAACTGCACGTGGAAGGTGGACTACACTCCTGATAAAAGCAATACTTATAATTTCTATATATGTAAATTTAAGTGTGGCAGGATTTGCCCCAAGGAAAAATCTTAGATTTCCTAGATGAAGAAAAACTACCCTGACTCCCCCTTTGAGTACTGTATGGCAAGGCCTGATGCCTAAAGAGGGACATTGGGAAACAGTGACTAGATCTGGACATAGGGAAATGTTTCTTTGAAAAACACCATCCTCCCTAGAGATATGGCCATATGAGGGTGTTTATGATGATAATAATAATTTGTGGTTCAATATTAATGGTAGTTTAATGATATTTGATCAATTAACTGGTGAACAGACATGTTCTAGATTAGGGACAAATAAAAATGATTTGGAAAGTTATTCTTTAATAGATTATTGGGATCCTAATATTGTTTGTTGCTATATTAAATTGCCTTTGAGTAGCAATATTCAAAATAGAAATTGTAAAATATATTTTAGATATTTTAATGGCATTATAAAAAAGTAAAGTAATGTCCGTGTAGGAAAAGCTATGTGGGGGCTAAGGATATATAGAATATAAGGATATATTTAGACTTAGGTGTTAAGGTTGGTTAACCACCAAGAATAATTCTTAGAACATGTACTGTACATAATGGTAACCTTGGAATTTATCTTATGAGAAAATCTAGAAACTAAAAGGTATGGTTTACGTAATCTTTTAAAGAAATCTTTGTGGGTTCAAAATGATTCATTCTTTCGACTCAAAACAATAGTATTATAATATATGTTAATGATTTATGTAATTCTACTGTAATCTATATATGAGTATATGAAATAAAGAAAGCACAAGATGGTGGTATTTTTACTTGGCTGAGTCCACGAGTCTCAGTCTCCTTCCTGTTGTTCATCGCCGACGCTGTCCATCCTTTTGGGGTATCCTGGATCCTGTTGGAGCTGGACTCCGACAATGTTGCAATAATATCTGTGTACATAAGACATTTTATATATTTATGAATGCATCAATAATATACGTTTGTGAGTGCATCTATAATGTCAATTCCTAGAAGTGAAGGTTTTGCTATTTTATAATCCCAATAATAATAGTGTTTATGCCTTCATCCTTTTGCATACAACATATTAAAAAACTTGTTGAATTCTGCTAATCTGACAGAGAAAAACTTTCTCAGTGTATGTTATCCTTATGTTCTTATTTTGAGTATGTTTGCCTAGGCAAATTTTCACATTTAAGAGGTATTTTTTTATTTTCTTCTTTTCTTTGTCCAAACTGTTAAAATTAAATAGAAGCCACAAATACTTTTATAGTTTCTAATTTATATTTTGCCTGTGATTATTATTTATTCTATTTTATTCTGCATAATTGTTCCTTTGTAGCTTTAATCTTAACCAAACAAGTGGTTGGTTGCTGCTCTAGCTAAAGTGTTCTCTACAAAAATAAATTTGGCTTCCCTAAATCCCTCCTCCTTAAGTGGTAATGTTGTCTTAATCATTCTCATAACTTTATAGTCAGTATTTTGTCTGATACACAGGATATGTAAAGTAAGAGTTTCATAAAAGGGTGAGTTAGTCTAATTATTAATGAAGATTTTTTTTCTTGGTAATTGAATTTTTTGATAATTTTCAAGCCCAGAGTGAAGTTGAAGGAACACTACAATAAATACCCAAATACTCTTCCTCCAGATTCACAAACTTTAACATTTTGCCACATCCTCTCCATTTCTATACGTATGTCTATATCTATATCTATTTTGATGTCTATCTATCTAATCACACACAGATACTTCCCTTTTGTTAATTTATCTTGAGGTAATGTGAAGATATCATGACAGTTCATCTCTAAACATTTTCTGGAACTATGACATTCTTCTTTAAAACCATATCATCATGCAGCACCTAAGAAAATCAAAATTATTTCAATACCATGAGCTAAGATATGGCTCATATTTCAATTTTGCTAAATAGTTTTAAAATGATCACCAGTGTTTTGTTTTTAATCCAGAATCCATTTAATGTTCACACATTGCTTCTGGTGTTATGTCTTATCATCTCTAAAAAAAAACAAGAACAATCTCAGTTTCACTTCTTTTGAGAAGGTCAGACCAGGTTTCTTCAGAACTTGAAATTCTGGATTCAATGGACTGTTTCTGCTTGATTAGATCAAGCTCAGTAATTTCCAGCAAAAGCACTACATAAGTGATGCATGCTCTCCTACTGCATTACATCACAAAGGCAATGCTAAACTTCACCACTTAATTAAGATCATGCCACCAAATCTCCCATTGTAAATACACATTTCTTCTTATAATTGAGATATAATCTGTGCAGTGGTGCTTTAAGATAGTGTGAATAGTGTTTTCCAAGTTTTTCCCATTAGCATTAGCATCCATTGGTGAAATTGCCTGATACAGTTATTACATGGGTTATTACAAAGAGGAGGTTCAGTTTTAATGAGCTAAAAATGTCTTTATGTATGCTACAATTCATTAAATAAAGGACATAAAATTAGGATGATATCTATATCATTAACAATGACAAATCATAATAAATTTAAAGCCCTTATATTAAAACTCATGTAAGCCCACGACCAACAAAATTTGCATCCAATAAGTATGTTCATTTTTAAGTCCTTAACTTTGTTTTAATAGTCTTAATGTTTATTCTAATTTTATAGATTTATTTTTTTACTTTTAAAATAAATTTGCAATCTCTGGGCGAAAACTAAGTTACAGAATCAAATGCAATGTCTTCTTGGATTCAAATTTTATTTAGATAATTCACTGCATAGATAATGCCATGTGGATGATCAATAATTTTCAGTCATAATCAGAGAAGAGTAACTTGTCATGGCAGTAGCAGGAGAGTCATGAGAATTTTCCCAGGGATAGGCATCATTGATATATGCTCCAAAAATGAGGAACAGCTTTAGGAAAACAAAATATTAAGATATAGGAGTTTAGAGGGAAAGAAAGGGGAAAGGATCAATATCTGACCATGGATACAATATGTTAATTAGCCAGGTATCTCTGGTATGTGAATAGTCTTTGCAGTTCTGTAACTGAATAAGCAGAGACAGGATGCTTTGACTACATCTTTCACTTCTTAGACATTGATTTATTCCATTTTGCTAAAATTGAATGACCAGTACCTAATTCTTAGCTAGATCTTTTCTTGTTTAACAAATTGAAATACTTAGGTTAGTAACTAGCCATGTGAAAAACTCATAAATATTAATGCAATGTTCTGAAACTTTCCATTTATTGTCCATGAATAGTCATGAAATATAGTGAAATAACTTGATTGAAAGTAAGCCCTAAACTTCTGTAATAAAGACACACTTCATTGGAAATTTTCCTGTAATATCATGGTTTTATCTTTTGTTACTCTTTTTCATCAGTAATATAGAGAATTGCAGGGAAGGTGACTGAGAAATAAAGGTCTGAGACTACCAAGCATAGCAAAATTCATTGCTTACATGAGGTTTAATGATCCCTACATTTTTTCAGTATTTGAGTCTGTATATAGTTTTTTACCATACTCAACCAAAATATGATATATTTTTAGATTTACGAAGCAAAAAGTTTGTCTTAAACTTGGGAAAAAATTGCAGTTGCTAATATAAAGTTACATTTTTTAATATCTTGGATTTTTTATATTAGCTAAATTTCTACAAGTAATGATTTGGGGACATAGTATAGCAAAAATTAATGTTTTAAAGAAAAACATGTGGAAGAAGGAAAATGTGGACATATTAATCAGTCACAACTTATTCTGATATAGTTTTCCCCTAAATGTCACTGGTCTATGCCGTTTTGTGAAAATGAGAGTTTAAATAAGATATGACTGAGGTAGAAGCTACAATTTTGGTCAGGGATACCATTATCAGAGTAACACTTCTTAAATGCCCAGTGTATGAGCTTGATTTTATAGATTTGTCCTTTTCAAAGCAACCTGGAACAAAGAAGCCCCCTGCCATCATAAATAGAAGAGGCTAAGCAATGGGTACATACATGAATATTATCAAGAACAGTGGAATTTCAGCCTTTCCCAACTCTTGTTAATCATGGGTGTAATAACTGTGAACTGTACCACAATACTCAAAGAATAAGTCTGATAGTACAATAATTAAACCATTTGAGTTAATTAAAAATTGCTTCTCATCCATAGTCTAAATTATCAGTAATGCCATTCTCCCTTTATGGGACATTTCTCTTTACCTTTCTTTTCCTGAAAAATGCAAGGGCATTATGCTACCAAAAATGGGTTTCAGTCTGATTCCCATAAACAAAGTGGGAAAGCTCTGAGGTCTGAAACATATGATTCTGCTACATATTGTGGTACATAGTATCACTGCTAAGTTCTGATAAATACTGGGATAAAACCTTTATGAAACAGTCTTTTACTCTAGTAAAATGAAGGTGATCCCACTGGCTTAAAGCAAAATTAGAGAAAATGTTTGTGACCTTGGGTTTTGATAGAGATTTCTTAGAAAAGCTAACAAAGCCCATAAATAAATAAACAAATATATGATGTCATGAATATTAAAATTTCTGCTGTTTAAAGGACACAGTTAAGATTGAAAAGATAAGCTAAAAACTGAGTAAAATATTTGCAAAACACACACCTGATAGAAAGACTTGTAGCAAAATGCATGAAGAGAAATCACAATTCCATAGCAAAGCAAACAATAACAACAAAAAACCAAAATAATGAAATGGGCTAAAGATTTAAACAAAAGATATATGGACAAACCCACAACCAACATAAGATTAAATGGTGAAAAGCTGAAAGCCTTCCCAGTAAATTCCAGAACAAGACAAGAATGCCCACTCTCACCACTTCTATTCAACATTGTATTGGAAGTCTTAGCCACACCACAGCAATCAGACAGGAAAAAGAAATAAAATGTATCCAAAACAGAAGGAAAGAGGTAAAATCGCCATTCTATGCAGATAATATGATACCCTATATAGAAAGTCCTAAAAATTCCACACAAAAACTATTCAAACTGATAAATGAATTCAATAAAGTAGCAGAATACAAGATTAATATACAAAAGTCTGTTGCGTTTCTTTACATTAACAATGAAATATCAGAAAGAGAAAGTAAAAAAAAAAATCCCGTTTAAAAATCTCATCAAAAATAAATAAAATACTTAGGAATAAACCTAACCAAGGAGGTGAAAGACTTAAACACTGAGAACAATAAAACACTGATAAAGGAGATCGAAGATGATTCAAGGAAATGGAAAGATACTCTATGCTACTTGGATATGAAGATTTAATATTGTTAAAGACTATACTACCCAAAGCAACATATAGATTTAATGTGATCCCTATCAAATTTCCCACGTCATTTTTCACAGAGCTAGAACAAATAACCCTAAAATTTACATGGAGACACAAAAATCCAAAATTGCCAAAGCAAACCTGAGAAAAAGAACAAAGCAGGAGGCATAACCCTCCCAGACTTCAGACAATACTACAAAGCTGTAGTAACCAAAACAGAATGGCATTGGAACAGAAACAGACATACAGATCAATGGGACAGAATAGAGTCCAGAAATAAGCCCACACACCTGGGCTTTAATCTTTGATAAAGAAGGCAAGATATACAATGTTGAAAAGACAGTATCTTTAGCAAATGGTGTTGGGAAAGTTGAACAGCTGCATGTAAATCAATGAAGTTAGAATACTCCTTCACACCATACACAAAAATAAACTCAAAATGGCTTAAAGACTTAAATATAAGACATGACACCATACAACTCCTGGAAGAGAACATAGGCAAAACATTCTCTGACATAAATCATAGCAACACTTTCTTAGGTCAGTCTCCCAAGGCAATAGAAATAAAAGTGAAAATAAACAAATGGGACCTAATCAAATTTACAAACATTTGCACAACAATGGAAACCATAAACAAAATGAAAAACAGCTTACAGACTGGGAGAAAATAATTGCAAATGATGTGATCAACAAGGCCTTAATTTCTAAACTATACCAACAGTTCATACAACTCAATATCAAAAAAATAAGCAGCCCAATTTAAAAATGGGCAGATTTAAATAGACATTTCTCCAAATAAGACATACAGATGAGCAATAAGCACATGAAAGATGCTCAACATTGCTAAAGAACTGCAAATCAAACTATAATGAAGTATCACCTCACACCAGTCAGAATGGTCATCATCCAAAAGTCTACAAATATTGAATGCTGGAGAGGGTGTGGAGAAAACGTAACCCTCCTACACTGTTGGTGGAAATGTACATTGGTGCAGCCACTATGGAGAACAGTATGGAGGTTCCTTAAAAGAGTAAAAATAGAGTTACCATATGATCCAGCAATTCCATTCCTGGGCATATATCCAGAAAAGTGAAAACTCTAATTTGGAAAGATACATGCACCACAATGTTCATTAGCAACACTATTTACAATAGCCTAGACATGGAAGCAACCTAAGTGTCCATTGACAGAGGAGTGGATAAAGAAAATGTATATATACACAATGGAATATTACTCAGCCATAATAAAGAATAAAATAATGCCATTTGCAGCAACACAGATGGACCTAGAGATTATCACACTAAGTGAAGTAAGTTGACTGAAAATGTCAAATATTTTATGATATCATTTATATGTGGAGTCTAAAAAATAGTACAAATGAACTTATTTACAAAACAGAAAGAGACTGACAGGCATAGAAAACAAATTTACAGTTACCAAAGGGGAAAAAGTGGGAGGGGTTAAATTATGAGCATGGGATTAACAGATAAGCACTGTTCAACAATATATATAAAATGGATTAATGATAAGGATTTACTGTATAGCACAGGGAACGGTATTCAATATCTTATAATAACCTATAATGGAAAACAATCCAAAGAAAATAATATATATATATATATCTCCAAATCACTTTGCTATACACATGAAACTGACATAATGTTGTAAATCAACTATACTTAAACAAAAATGTTTAAAAAGATATATGTGTGACAATGTAACATATTTAAGATGCTCAACATCATTATTCATTAGGGGAATGAATGTAAATTTAAATCACAATGAGACATCATTACACACATAAAAGAATGAATTAAAACATACACATAAGCAACAACCTGGCAATATCAAGTGCTAGTGAGGTTGAAGAACAATTGGAATTCTTGTACCATTGTTTGTGGGAATGGAAAATGGGAAAGCTACTTTGGAAAATATTGTGTCAGTTATTTATAAAGTTAAACATGATTAAGAAACAAGAAGGAGGTCCCTGTAGCTTCTAAGTATAAGAAATAAAAGACTAGTAGGAAATTTGAGGACAATGCCATCTAGTAATTCTAGGCAAGGTAGATGTTTAGGTTGAAGGTATTTTGCAGGAACAAGATACAAGACTGTCTAATTTACTGCCCTATGGGGGCTTCCCTGGTGGCGCGGTGGTTGGGGGTCTGCCTGCCGGTGCAGGGGACACGGGTTCGAGCCCTGGTCTGGGAGGATCCCGCATGCCGCGGAGCGGCTGGGCCCGTGAGCCACAATTACTGAGCCTGCGCGTCTGGAGCCTGTGCTCCGCAACAGGAGAGGCTGCGATAGTGAGAGGCCCGCGCACTGCGATGAAGAGTGGCCCCCGCTTGCTGCAACTAGAGAAAGCCCTCGCACAGAGACGAGGACCCAACACAGCCAAAAATAAATAAATAAATTAATTAATTAAAAAAAAAAGTTTAATTTACTGCCCTATGGACGATTATCAGCTTTTTGGAATTAACAACTGATAGCGTATTTAATGAGAAGGGCAATAGTGGGAAAAGAAAACATTCAGGGAACATGCAATTCTAGTGCCAAACAAGATTTGAAGAATTGCTCCTTTCATTAATCTATATTTCTCAGGGAACATGATAGACCACTCAGTGCTATTACTGGACTAGATCTTATTAACAGTAACCACAGGACTCTGGACCACCTGTCTTACTAATCTGTTATGGTCCAGGAAAATTCCCTCTTGTTGTATCTTCCCATATATAGAATTACACTATTACAATCATTGATCTCATATAAAACTATATGGTTTTGTTGGAGTCTCAGTCACACATTTGGTAATGCAAGAAACAACAATCTTGTAAAATAGGCAAAATACAAATAACATAGCTAGCAGTATTATTAAACTCATAAATAAGAATTAAGCCAAAAACTTCTATTAGGTGCAGCCCAGTATATCCTCAGGTCATCTGCTCTAGTCTGTTCTATACCAATCCTTATCTTTCAGGGAAATGATACAATGGCACTATCCATAAGGCTCCCAGCACAATTTCCTAGTGTAACTAGGCTGATTATCCTTAGTATAATTTGTTTCCAAGGTAAAGGAGGGACTTAAAATTTAAATGACCATAGCCTGGTGTTAACCAAAAAAATCCATCCCATAATTGTGGGAGGTTTTATTCATTGGCTGAAATTTTGCTTGTTGCTTTTACTGAGCTTGAGTAACTTTTGGGGAAAATTCATTTTTATGGCCAGGTATTATTTATTGGCTAGGTAAGGGGATCCCATCTAGTAATATCAAGAATAGCCTGAACAGGACTGAACATTCCTTCTTCTAAAAGAAATTTCCTAAGAGCCATCCAACTAGAGCCTTGGAGTGGAGAAGTCCTCAAAGGTAATCCAGAAGTACTAGACACAGGTAATTGGCCACAAACCCAACAATTGGATTGATTTTTAAAACTAGCATAGGATCGTGTCCTTGATAGCAAAATATTTGATTTATATGCAAAGGTCTAAGAAGTCAAGAAAACATTATAAATGATCATATGAATCCAGTCCAGCATCGTGGCTAAGCTGTCTACTTCTGATGTTGTCCTCTTTTCTTTCTGTCAAGAGTGTAGTTTCCTCTGTTTGAGAGCCGTTTTAAGGTGAATTTGAGGTCAGCAGACCTCTCTATAGACCAGTCTGGTGCAGGGGCCCTTTGTAATTGGAAATTAATCCAAGAGTCAATTCCCTTCAGTTTCTCTATGCCTGAACTAGTTAAGAGTACCTGATAAGGATCCTTCCATTTAGCTTGGAGATAGTCCTTTAAATTATGTATTTTCCATTATGCATAATCCCCTGGTTGCAGGTTGTACGTCATCTGATCTTTATCCAAAGATAGATTACTGAGATAAGTTTCAGAAACAAACTTAGAATGTCATTTTAATAATTCAATTAAACTTTATATTAATATAACATAACGGCAAGGAACTATCCAGGAAGTGAGTCTTAGTAAATATAGACATCCATTAACAAGACTGGGATTTAACATTCATTGAAACATCTTTTTCTCTCTAAAATTACCCTCATTTCTACCAAATATAACCAAAATTAAGACTATTTTTTTTTGTAAAATAAGTCTGGTCTCAAAAACTTGGCCTGAGAATTTATATAACTATAATTGATCATATAGGCTTTTTGTTTTGCTGACATTTTTATAAGGAGTCTGACTGGACTTTTAAAAGACCTCTCAGGGCTAGGAAATTCACTCCAAGTGCTTATCACAGATTCCACCTAACATCTAAGTGAATTCCTCCCTTTTTAAGGTCCCCCAAATACCTTGAACTTTCTGTACCTCTTACTGAGTGGCCTTCCTAATTTATCTGATAAAGCTGCTGGGAACCTAAGAGTGCACAATCTCTGGAGAGAGAAGATAGAGAAAAAAGATAAATGTTTCAATTCTGCTTACGAAGGTAAATTTTATCAAATTACTGTAAGTCATAATTAGTTTGAGGGAAAGGTTTCCTTATACCTGGAAAACACAGATTTAAACCAGTAACTTTTCAGATAGAAACCATAAAAATTATTACTGTATTCACCAGTTCACTCAGTCTTATGTAACTAAATCTTTTTGTTAACAGTATATGAAGCCATCAAGTTTCTCATTAAGATCTTTAATTTCTTACCCAGTTCAGCATTATGGTCTGAAAGTCAGAAACTTGTATTTACCCAAAAGTCCTTTCTATAAATCTTCTTGAAGAGGAAGCATTTTTGCAAAGGCATCACAATAAAACCATAATTGTCTATAATGACAGAAGACTTAAGAAGGCACGTTTAAAATCTGATTACAATGCAATTGACAAAGAAACTTGATTATTGTTGTGACATACAACACTTTAAGATAATAACTAGAGTTATGTCTGATAACATTTTACCAGGACATATCAGAATTTTAGGAACTCCATATAATTTCTAGGATATCTATATTAATAACATTTACCATACAATATAACCTAAGAAGATTTATTACTCATTTGACAATATTTCCCATGTAATTTAGCATATCAAATGAACCTAATTAGTTTAATATTTCTCTTTGGGATGTTTCAGGGGTTCTTTGAAGCATCCCAAATTTAGCTAGAGGTCAAAAGGACTTCATTAGAATTTGACTTAGGAAGACTTGCCAAAAAGTATCAAAAAGGGTTTAGAACACTCAGTCAGATAGGATCACAGGTCACTGTGAAACAATAGTTATTCACTTAGCCAATGTAACAATAAAGATTTCAAAAGCAAATACGAACAGATCACTTAAAATGTAAAGAAACTTGAAATCTGTTATCAAAGGCAGTTCAACATTTTAAGAAATCTTGTCCTCTTAATAGAGAGAGAAGCCAAATTCAAGTTTTGCACCTGCTTACTTTTAAAATTATTCTTAATAGAGTTTATCTAAAAGTTCTTATCTCATTTATGTTTTCTTTCCCTAAAAGTTTCTTCACATCAAAGTATTTTCCTTGCTGAAAAATTTGTAACAGTTATAACAAGATTTTATTCAGCTTATATTAAACCTAGGCACAATAAAAGTATTAGACTTAATGTTGATGACTCTAAAGACATGTATACATTAATTAGATCAACAAACTTAAACATTAATACCAGGTATTAATTTAATACTGAATATTTCTCAGTTCACATGAACCTGAAATTCATTTAGCTTAATTTCTCTTGTATTTAGAATTGTTTGATTTGTAACTGCTTACTTTTCTTTAAGCCAATTAAAAAGAGCTCACTTACAAATTAACCTCAGCAATATTATCCAAAGACAAAGGTGCATAGTGAGACATACATATATCCAGACACACACAACAAGAGATCTAGCTTCATTTTCTAAACTTAGTCATAAATCAGATATCACAATATAAACCTTACTAGTTTATAAATAACAGTTGGAATAAGAAAAAAATTTTAAAGACTTTTTTTCCCATACTTTTTTTCCCTCAGCCTCAGGAATTAGAGATGGTCTAGATAAGTGTTCCTGAGAGCTCTGGTTTCAAGACACAGGGAGAGAAAAACAGGTTCTCCTAGTAGGACTTATTCCCTCAGGGTCAGAATTCTGAAGAGATTTTTTTTTTTTTTTCCTTCAAGCTAGCTTTCTCTCCTGTTGGGAATTAAACAGGAGTCCGTTAACCCTAGACGGGCATTGTGTACTTAATTGGTGCAATTGAAGGTTCATAATTTTGTAGATACCCCCTTTTCTTTCTTCTTTCCTTTTTTTTTTTAGTGATCTTGAAAAGTTGGTCAGCCATTGTAACAAGGGTGTTTGTATGTAACATGGATCAACCTAGATTGTGTCTTTTGACTAGAGTAGCTAAATACTCATCTAAACCTTCTAAAAAGGTGGAGTTAAGCAAAGGATCATTTTGGTGGTTAGAGAATAATTCAGGAGTCAAGCCAGAATATTGCTTAAGAGTTTTTTTTCAAACCTTTCATAATAGGCCAGAATGTATTCATCCAATCTTTGCTTGCATTTTTGAATCTCTGTCCAGTCTATGGTTTTTGGAAAAAGCTCTGGGATCAGTTCGAGTAATTTCTGAGTTAATTCCTTGCATTCAGTGTGAGCCTGTGGTTCAAAATCCATTAAGGTATGTTTCCATCCTTTCTTTATTCATTCCCTTGCTTTGCTTTCAGAATCTAATAGCTGTATTAATTGATATAGATCTGAAAACTCCGGGCTCGTAGATTGTGACGGTTGACTCAAATTCCTTAGCAAATCCCAATGGATCCTGACTTGGATCGAGAAATTCCTTAGCCAAGGCTCTAAGTTCTGCTAGGGTTCAGGGTGTGTACGTAAGCACCGAGGACGGTTCGCCTCTCCCTGTAATAGATTTCTCCTTAAAGGGAGCTGTAATTACTGCTGATTTTTTTTTTTCCCCTTTACTAGGGAATGGAGCAGCAGGAGGTGAAATACTTGGAAGGGAAAAAGAGATAGCATCTGGGCCAGGCAATTCAAATAGAAGAGGTTATGTGGGAGAAGGAGAGGGAGAGACAGAGTCAGAGACAGAGTGTTATAGTAGCCTTTTTTTAGTTCTGATATAGTTTCAAGAAGTTACCCTATCATTTCCTCTTTTAGAATCTTCTAGATACCAATCAAAGTAAGCATTCCATTCAGTCTGTTTGAACTTATGGCCGGCTTTTTCTAACTGTGCACACCAAAATATCAATTTTGAAATATCAAAAGAACCCCAATTTGGCCATTTTAGGTTGAGATCTCCTTCAGTATAATTTCCCCAATTAAGTAGGAACTCACAAGTATGAGTTTTGTACATACATAAACCTGGTGTTAGTCAGAGGCTGGCTTTCTGACTCCCCTTGTTTCTGTGTTTGAGAGGCTCTATTTCCCATATTGAAGTTGAATTTGTCAGCAATAAAATTTACTAGTGAAATTGTGTGGTGGGTCAGTGTGCTGCTTGTGAGCTTAACTCCTCTAGGCCTCACCCCAGAATCATTTCAGCCCTCTTACGTGTTTCAGTTTCTCCCTTCGGTGATCTAAGATGACCGTGGATGCTCAGATCGCTGAATGGCCAATTCTTATCTGCGACACCTGGACGAGCAAGCATTTTAATTAATGAGTGGGGTTTCCCTATAGAAGCACTGCACAGTATGAGGACTCTGCCTCCACCACTCCCGTAAATTTCTCAGTTGCCTGAGAAAGCCACAACCGGCAGGGAGGAGTATTGTCCCTTTTCTTTGGAGAAAAGCTCTCATGTAATGTCTTCACTTTTGTCCCAACAAATTCTATTAAGGCAGCCGAATTGAGGAAAATCATCAGATCAACCTCTTACCTAAACACTCTGTGCAGACCACTCAGTCTCCTACAACTGAGCAAATCTTGGCACCTTTCTACCAGGCCCCCATTGAACCCAGTATCTTTCACCTGGGTGGGTCCCCAGTATCTTTCAACAGGCCCTCCCCAGTATCTTTCAATGGGGAGGGGGCAGGTACCTGTTATACAATGCCAAATAAAACTCAGGATCATCAACCAATATGGGATATCCGGGGAGACAGCATTTCAGATAGCTCTGAGAAACTGCTCCAAAGAGGTAGGGAAGAAGGCCAGTGTATATGTGATTTTAGTGAAGGGGGAGTTCATGCAATGAAGCACATATTTTTTGCAGAAGATTTCTGCTATTCTTGTGAAGGTTACTGCTAGTCATGAGGAGCAGACATCACCATGAAGGATTTTAATGCTTTTCTAGATATGAGGAGATACAAGAATTGGGCTCATAAAATCAGCTCCTGAAAATATCTAACTATCTGAAGGCCTGCTCTGCCAGTTTTTCCCAGAGCACAGAGTGCCTCATTTCTGCTCTCCACCCTGAACTCCGTTCAGGGGATGTTGAAAATCAACAGCTGCATCAGCACATGATTTAATCCTTATAGAGGTAAATGGCAAGTGCCAATGGCAAGTGCCAATTTGTAGTTGGCACTTAAAATAGATCAAGAAGGTAGATAAAAATACTATATGATGAGGAGAGAAATCAGATACAAAAGAGATACAAATAAATTGAACTGGAGACAAAAATAGATATCTGCGATTTTAAAATGCACTAAATAGAATTAATGCTAACAGCAAGATATCACTGAAATTTAATTCATACTAAGAGAAAATGTCTACAGTGAAGCAAAAAAGGAAAAACTACTGAAAAACATAAACAGTATAAAACTCTAAAATATGTTTAATTGGAGTCACAAAATAAGGAAGCATATTGTAAAAAAAAATGGCCACAAATTTTCCAACTGTGATAAAAATATAAACCAACAAATCTAAGAGGCTAAATGAAACCCAAGCAAAATATACATAAAGAAAACCATATCAGTGCATTTTAGTAAAAGTGCATCTAGACAGTTTTAAAGGGAAAAATGTTTATAGAAACCAGATATCAAAATATGTTATATATAAATAAATAAGAGTTATAGCTGACAACATCAGAATATATGTAAGCTAGAGAAGATGGAACAGCACTTTTAGAAGCCAAAGAAAAACAAGAAAACCCGTCAACTTGGAATTCCATACACAATAAAAATATGTTTCAAAAATGAAAGTAAAATAAAGCTTGTTTCTAAAAACAAAAGCTGAGAATGTCCATTACCTATTACCTTCACTATAAGAAATACTAAAGGAAGTTCTTTAAGCAAAAGAAAAATATACCAGATGAAAAATTGAATCTATACAAAGGAATAGGGAGTGCCAGAAATGTCAAATATTTAGGTAAATATAAGAAAATATTTTCTTATATTTAAAAATCTCTTTAGAAGTTAGTGGAAGAGATTCTGGGCATCCAAGGAAATGGCAGAAATGTAAATCTGATGTTCCCAATTTTTCTTGCAAAAAGACAATTAAAAAAAATTAACATTGCCATATGGATATTCATGTAGACCAACAGAGGAAAACATAGAAACCAGAAACAATGTCACCTATATCCAGTCAATTTTTTTTAAACAAAAGTACCTAGATAACTAAATTGAATAACAAATTTCTTTCAACAAAGAATGCTAGATAAAAATGGTGTACACAAGATAAAAGCCAAAAAAACCCACTGGAAACAGCACATTGTTGAGAAGTGAATGGCAAATAAAATATCATATTATGACATACAATGAAATACTAATTTGCAATAAACACAAAGAAATTATTGATAAATAGAACATGGATGGAACACAGAAGCAGTTTACTAAGCAAAGGTAGCCAAAAACAAAAGAATATATACTGTATAATTCAATCAGTTTAAAGACCTAGATAGAGCAAAAGTATAGTATTAGAAAGAAAACAAGTGGTTTCCAAGAGCTCTGGTCAGTGTAGGGAACTGCCTGCAATAAAGTAAAAGATAATTATTGGTGTGATGGAAATGTTCTATATCATAATTGTGGTAATAGGCACATTACTGTAAATTGTAATGCATACTTTTCAGATAGCACACTTAAAATTGATGAATTTTATTTTATTTAACTATACCAAAATGAAGCAAGCTTTTAAAAAGCAAGAGATATTGATACAATATTAATCATCCATTTATTATCATTTGTATGAAAACTTTTCTGTAGTTGGCCTCAATGTAAATAGTGGCAACTTAAGAAGGGTATAAAGTAGTCAGAGACTGCTGAATGAGGACAAGAGTCTCTTTCTCTGATCAGGAGTCAGGTTTCCTTTAATGTTCAATATTCTTGCTGTTTTCTCTGGCTTCCAAATAATTTCTCACTCTCAATCCTGTTATATTTGTGTGGGGGGAGACAGGAAGGTGGTGGTGAGAGAAATCATAGGACATGGGTATTTTCCTCTTAAGATAGGCAGAAAAGTGGTCTAACCACAATATTGACATTATTGCTCTTATAGAGATAAGTCTGTTTGCAGTACAAAAATAAATAATATTTATTAGGCTAAGTTGTGCTCACTAATGAATGATCACTTATTTGTTATCTTTTAAATTTTTACAGTGAAGACATATGTATACTAATTAAGTCTGTAGATTCATTTTTAGAAAGGAGGAGAAAAACAAAATAATGTGAAAGAAAATTATAAATAAACAGAAGTTTTGAAATTGTTCAGGATTAGAGAATCAGTTGTAAAATTTAAAAATTAATCCTCTGCAGAATCCCAATTTAAAGGTGACAAAATAGAAGTTCACTGTACCTGAGACATTTCATAATGAAGATATTGCAGATGTGAAATTATGATATGCAATGATATTTTCTTCACGTGACATTATTTTCAAATATCTTCATGTGACAATTTTTGGTTTTCATAAAGTACAGAGAAATAAATCCACCAGTTAAGAGACATGATTGTTGACAAAAATTATAACACAAATTGTATATCACAAATAATATCACAAATTTTCCTTTGACCACTTTTAGAAGAATTTGTGATGGGCCTGCGATAATCACTGTTGATGCTCATATATCATTTAGGATCACAAGTACCTCAAGTGAGTCTTCTGAAATGTTTCTTCTTGTACACTATGATTCTGTGGCTATACGATAAATGTGTATTCAATAATGTATATCTCACATTATATATACATTATGTTTATATTACATAAACAGTTGACCCTTGAACCAAATGGATTTGAACTGCACAGTTCCACTTATATGTGAATTTTTTTTTCAATAAATATGTACTACAGTACTATACAATTTGTGGTTGGTTGAATCCAAAAATGCAGAATCTTGGACAGAGAAGTCCAACTGTAAAGTTAAATGTGATTTTTGAGTGTGCAGGGATCAGCACCCCAAACCCTTGTGTTGTTCAAGGTTCAACTGTATACACACATACACAGACGTATATAAGTAATATGAGATATACATTATGTGTATACACGTGTTAAAAAACATAGAATATTGTATTAAGAAGATATAGACTAAGTGTTCAGAAGTTGCTACTGAAATAAACTTGCAAATATAAAAATAATAAACCATCAAAACATGATTAAATGATTACCAAAATTGAGTTAGTTAACGTATACATACATCACTTCACATAGTTATAGTTTCCTTTTTTTTTTTCTTTAAGTGTGGTGAGAACATATGATCTACTGTTAGGAAATTTCAAGTATATAGTACAGTATTATTAACTATAGTCACCATGTTGTACATTAGATTCCCAGATTATTTGTCTTATAACTGAAAGTTTATAGCTTTGACCAACATATCTCCATTTTCCACACTCCCCAAATTGTGGTAACTATCATTCCATTCTCTGGTTCTATGAGTTTGTCTTTTTTAGATACCACATATAAATGAGATCATACAGTGAAAAATCCTGCAATGAAAATGGGAGTTCATATTATCTCATTGAGATACTGATTTCCTATCCCTTGTATGTATACTCAGTAGTGGGATTGCTGGATTACATAGTAGTTCAATTTTTGAAAATTATTAAAGAAACTATATACTGTTTTCCATAATGGCTACACCAGTTTACATTCCTACCAACTGTGTACAAGCGTTCCCTTTTCTCCAAACCCTCGTCAATACTTGTTTCCTCTTTTCTTTTTGATAATAGCCATCCTATTATCCTATTGGATGTGAGGTGTTATGTACCTTTTCATGTACCTGCTGGCCATCTGTAAATCTTCTTTTGAAAACTGTCTATTCAGTTTTCAGTTTCTCTGCCCACTTTTGAATTGGATTATGAGATTTTTCTTTTCTTTACTTCGCAACTTGCACAAAATGTTCATCTCTAGCACATTTAGATAAAGGATAACTAACTATAACATAAAAATACTGGGGGAAAAGAACCATACATCAGTAGAGTCTCAAGAAAAAAAATGTAATAACATTTGAATCCCTTATTGTGGCTGGCAAACATTATAGGTGTAAAAATCACATTTCTATATAACAACTGACATATAATATGTGAGCACTTGAGAACCTTTGTAAGGCTGTGGGTAAATTAAAATGTAACACATGGATAGAGTTTCAGAATGTACTGTCAGACCGACTTCCACAGTCTTGCCTCCAGGGGTTCTTAGACTGTGGCCAAGAGGGACTGGAGCTGGGTCATAGGCCAACTTCAATGTCAATAGCTGGGATCAAAGTCGGCAAGCCTGTTACCTGAAGCATGGTTCCTCCCAGGTCCTTTGACATATTGTGCTGATGGCAGGACCAAGGCCAAATAAGGCTGTGGCTGAGTTCACAAGGGTGCCAAGCTACTTCTGGGTCTATAGCTGGGAATACGGTCACTGAGTCAGCCAACTGAGCAGAGCCTGCCTTCTCAAAATGACCCTCTTTGGTCTTGGACTCCACTGCAGTTTCAGTCTTCTACCTGGATCACAAAGCTCCCACAAATGCACTTTTGTCTATGGATAACTTCCATATTACAGTTGCTGAGGAGGGATATGAGCAAGAGATCTTCTATTCTGCCATCTTGTTGACATCACCTTATTTGTAGATTTCAACTTTTAATAGTGTTTTCTTCCACCAATGTAAGTGCTTGATCCTGGTTTGTGTGACTTTTGAATACATACTTTCTTGTAAGTTTGAATATATTTCCTCAGCAATTTGGCATTTTAGTCACTGACATGAGTTATAAATGTATGGTAACAATAAAATAGAGTAAGATGCATTTTTAGGATTAAAAAAAATTCTGGCTGTAACATTGTATTCAAAGAGACCATAAAGTTTCTCAGAGAAATGAACAGGCTGTTATGCTCATTAAAAGCTCTTAATTAATTAGCTTCCTTCAGGTGACATTCTTGCACACTAATTTAGGACACTACACAAATGACAAAGATGCCATTGGAGCATTGGGAAGGTTATTTAATGACTGCCCAATGAAATAAAGTACTGTATGAATCATTTAATTGGATATGTTGCTTAAACAACTAAGTTTTTTTTTCCTTTTTGTTATCAGGTACAGAGGTGACTTTCCTGGCTTTTCTATTATTATTTTAATAGTGTATGGATGGATCAATTTGAAATTGAACAGTCAGCTCTAAAATGCTAATTCTCCTTAGTGCTCAAAGGAATTTTGAATGTTAGAAAATGCATTATTTTTCTCTATATGTCACATATTTTCCATTGCTTTTCACCTTCTTTTTAAAAAAAGATGTATCTAGTCATTAAATCTTGCTTTTGAAATATAAGGGTTTAGAAATCTGATTAATTTCAAAAATTTCATAGACGAGAGGATGGAAAAGATGATAATTAACAGAAATTTTTATTTAAGTGGTAATAACGGATTTGAAATGAAAATACAGCATGTAGAAGCAAGCTTTATTAGTTCTGAATATGGTTTCCATCAAGTTAATAAGGTAACCAAGTAGGGTTTTTTTTAACATATAGATCCCAGCAAGGATGAAAAGTTGTATTTGAGAGTTTGTTGGGGTTGTTTTTCCTACAGAAAATCTTCTTTTCTATGAAATTACATTAAAATCAGTCCTTTTACTCCAAGCAAGGTACCTCTGATAGATTGAATTCAATACTTCTGATATTGAAAATCGGTGTCATATTATGCTGGATTTGGAAATGTTAAATAAAATATGTAGTTTTCCTTTATTTAAAAGATAAACCTGCTGTAGTAAGTACCCCTAATGGTTTATTCTAGCTCTAAAACAAATTATTTTAAATATGTTTGAATATGTTATAATAGCAGCAATTGGGAAAGAGGGAAATTTCTTGATCACTTTTCTTTTGTCTTCATTTCTTTTGTCTCTGTTCTGCTTCACCCCCACAAATATGAAATTCAACTCTTCTTCATTTGATAGCATAACACAGTTATATTTTCTTTCATTTTGCCTCCCTGTGCTTCAGGCTGCATGTTTTCTTCTGCCTTATCTCTGGTTCATTAATTCTTCTTTTCATTCTAAAACCAAATAACTGCATCATTTTATTTTTTTTTTTTAAAGGATTTTCTTATTTATTTATTTATTTATTTATTTATTTTTGGCTGTGTTGGGTCTTCGGTTCGTGCGAGGGCTTTCTCCAGTTGTGGCAAGCGGGGGCCACTCTTCATCGCGGTGCATGGGCCTCTCACTATCGCGGCCTCTCTTGTTGCGGAGCACAGGCTCCAGACGCGCAGGCTCAGTAGCTGTGGCTCACGGGCCCAGCTGCTCCGTGGCATGTGGGATCTTCCCAGACCAGGGCTCGAACCCGTGTCCCCTGCATTAGCAGGCAGATTCTCAACCACTGCGCCACCAGGGAAGCCCCAACTGCATCATTTTTAATAGGCAAATTTAAACAGCCTACATATATTACAACCAATGAATATACATTTCTGTCCTGTCTTGTGTTCCCTATATATTAAACTTTCTTATTTCTTCCATTCTCAACCTTCCTCTCTGCAACACATGATTCTTCAGTATTTTTGTAAGATAATTTTTCAAGAACTCTAGGCTGCTTCTTTCTTTTTCTATCATAATCCTGTGACAAAACTATTTGGGGCAGAAATTAACATTGTTAGTAGAGTGGTTCTTCTACTCTGCTTCTTGAGGGTGGGGACATATGCTCAGCCTACTTTGTTAAAGAGAATTCCCCCAACTGCACATTTTTTGGTAGTTAATATTTACCTTAGTATTTGTCCCAGGACTCTTTTCTACTCTTTTAACACAAAATTTGAATTTTTTTTTAAAATAAGAAAAACAAGTAGTCTGCCATTTGTAGTTGCTTTCTCCAGTGTGTGCTGTATGTTTGTTAGTTTTTTGGTGTGTATTATTTTTAGATTAGTGCTTTCTCTGCTCCATTGTATCTATCAGTTTTATATGCTGTTTATTTTCCAAAAAGTCATTAGTGTCTCTTTTTTCTATTGCCCAGTTTTGTGAATTTATTATTCTCGTTTACATCTTTTCTGCCATTTCAATAGACTTTGGAGTAAAATGGAAGGTAGCTGCATCCTTGCCTTTATTCATTGTAACAAATATTGATTGTGATCCATTTCATGTCAGACATTAGTTTAAGTGCTGGTGATATAATAATGAACAAAACTAATTCCCTGATATAATTACCCTTAAAATTAGATGCATGTGTGTGACAGAAACATATAAATATTTGGATAAATCTCTAATATTTCAAATACTGTGTAATGATTTAACAAAAAATAAAACAATGTAATAAAAGTTGGTAGAGATTTAAGAAGGGAAGTGCTATTTCAGATAAGGCCATCCAAATCAGGGTAAATTTCTCTGATAGATATCATTTTCTCAGGTACTAGGATGAAGTGAGGGACAAGCAGAGTAATATCTGAGTGCAGATCTTTCCAGAAAAAGGAAAAGTAGATATTTGATTTTACTCCTTGATCAAAGTTAAGGGACTAATAATACTATATGCAACACAATACAAATAAAAATATTGCATGAAACAAAGGATATAGTGGCTAATTTTACCTAAAGGAATACAGTATTTAAAAATAAAAATAGTTTTGAATTGTTAATATAAGTAAATAAGTCTAAGAAGCAGAAGTGGAGTATGTGTGTGTGTGTTTAATGTCTTGATCCCTCTCAGGAACAATAAATACAGCTGACTAGTGGCCATCCATTAATTCATTAAACTGAGCATTCAAGTAAGATATATTAATAGAAACACATATAGATCAAGTAATTAATTTTGTCAGTAATATAGAATATTTTCACCTTAATTACTTCCTTAATGTCTCTGACACAGAGTTCCATCTATATTCCTGTGAAGAAAATTGGTATTTGAAAGTAATAATCCAAGAGATGCTTTACCCTTTGCTTATTACATATTCACATGACATTTATCTCTTGTAAGTAAGTAGTTTGTTGAGAATTAGCACTATTATCACACTATTGTGACAGAATATTTCAGGGCATTGGGGACACAATGATCACTGTATAGCTCACCAATGCTGGTCAGTACATACTTCTAGAGTATCTTGATTATTTCAATAAATAAAAAGCAGCAACTAAAGGGAAACATAAAAATAGCAAAAGATATCTGAAAAAGTGCACATTTCAAATATCATCTTACATCATAACAGAATGAAAGAAATTAAAACTGCATCATATATATATGGAAATAAACATGGAAAATAAATTACACTTATTGAGAAACAGTCCTTGAATTAACTTTGAATGAAAGTCAAATACCAAAAATAACTGGGTTCAGATATGAATCAAGGATTTCACCAGCATTTAAAATTTCCAAGTTAACTTCTGGAACATTATACACAATAAAATAATTTATCCCAACTGATAATATTTATCCATTTGGCAAAAAAGACAATGTTTAATTATGAATTGATGGTGTTTTAATTACCAACTTTATGTCTCAAAATTTGAATATAAACTTCTATTATTAATAAACATCTACATTAACTTTATTTTTATGAAAATCAGCTTCATATTGAAATGTCAAGACTTTTTTTTATTATTTTTGCTCTTC
This sequence comes from Balaenoptera acutorostrata, assembly GCF_949987535.1. Classification (NCBI taxonomy): domain Eukaryota; kingdom Metazoa; phylum Chordata; class Mammalia; order Artiodactyla; family Balaenopteridae; genus Balaenoptera; species Balaenoptera acutorostrata. The sequence goes on along the minus strand of NC_080075.1, from coordinate 22,502,468 downwards.
ACTGGAGATAACTTGTGACATTTCCCTAGTAACTGACAGCCCTAAAGTTTAATTTGTTTGCTAATACAATTACCGTTGTGTACATAGTTACTTGTTTTTGGATATTTATTTTAATGACTTTTTCCCTCTTAAAAGTACTAGCAATAATTCTCAAAAATTGTTTTTTCCTTGATTTTCTGGGTTAAGTCAAAATCTGCATACTGAATGGTAAGACCAAGCAACAACTGACTTCATCTTTTTGGATCCCATAGTTCAGATTGAAGGACTGGAGATAGAAGATTCTTGGTGGGAATAATGAATATCCAAGAAGTGATATTTAGTGGTTTCCCATTTTTACACCATACATCTGACTAATTAACATATGATGAGGAAAGACATCAACAAACCCCACCCATAAAACAAGTAATCCAATTTTATTTTTTAGTGATCCATTATGAAAAATAAATACAGGGAAAAAAATAAGTACTTTTGTGGGAGGCACTGAGCATGGACAATAAGGTCTTTAACTACAGGAAAATAACACACACACACACACACACACACACACACGGGAACATTAATGGAGCATCAGAAAGCCTAAAAACTAATTACTGTCCACAAAGAGATCAGGAAAGATATCCAAAACTTTGAAGCATTATAATTTGGAAAACTCAAAGAACAAGAATGGATTTTTCAAAATTAAACATTTGAGTATGTACCCCCAAATTCAGTAAGTTTGCTAGAATTTTAAGTAATCTCAATCTTCCAGAAGGTAGAAGAATCCTGATAATGAGAAATATGTGTAACATGAACAAAAACTCCCAAATCCAATCAGAGATATCTAACATCAAAGTAATAGATACTCTTGAAAAAGTTAAAAAAAAAAAAAGGAAACAGAGAAAAATTATTAAAAACATGCCACAAGAAAAATAATATAACAGAAGGATATGAATCTTCCTTTTGGAAAGACAATAACTATAAACTAATCACCAAATCTTTCATTATAAGATTTCAGAAAACCAGGGAGAGGAAAAGGGAAAAGAGAAAGGAGAGGCGGGGAGCAGAGCAGAGGTAAGAAGGGGAAAAGAGATTGCATACAAAAACATCAGAATGAGAATAACATCAGACCTTTCAAAAGCAGCATTCTCTTTTAGCAGAAAATAGAGCAAAACATTTTCAAAATTCTGCTGGAAGATATTTCTAAGTTAGAATTTTGTAGTTAAATATTCATAAAAATATAAGGTAAAATTTTACCTTTTTGAATATTCAAGTTCTCAAAATAATCACCCAAAATGTATCATTTTCCAGGAAGTTACTTTATTTTATACTCCAATGAAACAAATATTCAGGCAATAAAGAAATCAACACAGGAGAGAAATGAAGGAAATTTGAAGAATGACATGAAGGATGACATGAAGGCAGTTCTCAGGGTCATATCCATCCAGAGAGCCCAAAAGCAAACAGCCAGATGATATTTTGACCAGGATGGCAGAGACTCCTGAGAGATGGACAGGCTATGAGGATTTTTATAACACCCAGCAGAACTAAGGCAAAGAATAGAGAATATTAAGCAAAGGTATATAGAGAAAAATATGAAGTAATTATTGTGTAGGCAGGACACTTGAGTGTACTAATTTGGGTGTGCATCAGAATTACCTGTGAAGTTTATTAAACCACAGATTGCTAGATTGTTGCCTTCCACACACCACACACACACACACACAAACCCAATCCTGCCCAAGAGTTTTACCTACTTCTAAGTGGGCATATGAGGCTGGTTCTGGGAGTACCAATGAAATGCTGGAGATAAGAACCAGTTTCAGAGCATGAGGAAGAGTCATTTCTGGGATGTTGACTGGAACAGAATACAAGCAGGAAGGTTTAAGTCCCTCCACCTTCTACCTTTACTGTCCCCCTGTAGCACATGATGCCAGGAATTAGATGTTAAATTAAATTCACTTAATATTAAATCATCTAAATGTGAAACTAATTATGATGGATTTAAGAAATTCATGTAAGAATGATCCTTCCAAACTCAAAGTTTGTATATGGGGTTTCTCTAATAACAGATGTGTCATTTTGGATTCAGAGATTAAGATTTAGAGATAGAATGAACAAGGACACTGTTTTAATTTAGCTGTTTTTAACACTGTGTCCAAAATAACACTAGCACTATATACAAAAAAGTAGTTTATTTCTCTCTCACACACACACAAAAAAAATGCCACCTGGGGAATAAGGAGATTTAACAGCTCTATGGAAATCAGGCCCCTTCTATTTTTCTGCTTCACCATCTTACTGTTGATTACCATCTTGGAGATTCCTCCAAGTTCACAGATAACCGAGAAAGCTCTAACTGTTATGTTTGCATGTGTGATTTGGAGGGGCAGGAAGAAGAAAGTAGGAAAAAGCATGATAGCTTGATGTAGATTTCCCCAAAACCCCACAGATTTCTGGTTAGATCTAATCAGTCAGACTGTTGTCAAAGGCTACATTCTGCAAGCAAGGCTCAGGAATGCCATCTTTTATGCAGCTTATTGAATTCCTAAATAAATTCTGGATTCTATAATTAAAGAATGATGAGGGAAAAGTTATTTGGTGGTAACTGGCAGGTTAATCCCCAGAAGCTAATGTATTAAGCATTAGATATTTTGTATTTTGTAAAAGCTATAATAGGATAGTAGTATTAAAGTATTAAGTAAAAAGTATTAAGTATAAAGTATTAAGTGCAGAAACTGGTTCATATATGAAATTTCATTTAACTTGAGTATTGAAGGATGAATAGTAATTGGCCAGGAAATAATCAGTTTAGGAGGAAAAGAGGAGTTTCAGAGAGACAAACGCATATGGAAAGTACTGAAGATGCTGGAACGACAAGTAATGAATTATTTTTAAGGGAAAATATTAATAGTGGCTTTGCTTAGGGAATTTAGAAATATACAAAATCATTTTGAAAACAGCCTCCTCCTACATGGTATTTGAGAATGGTAGATACAAAACAAAAAGGACAAAATTACACTTTATTATTAGCTGGGGATTTTAGCTCCAAGGCCTAAGATAAAACTCCTTAAGCTGGGTTGAACCCTCTTTGGGGCTCCTTCATATCTTAGTCTCCTAGGGAGCCTTGAGCCAAATATGACAACTCTCTAAATATCTTACCCTACATCAATTCCCAAACATAAGGTTCAAGCCAAACTACTCTCATGCAAGAAAATATAAAAGTAGATCAGCACACACACCTTCAAACATCAAAAGGAGAGGAGTACAATTAGAAGGGGTACTGTTCTTGGCCCACTGCCTAAGTAGGGCAGGGGTAGTGCAGCCCTCATGCACAAATTGCCTTCACATTGAATGCCATCTACAGAGTGCTTAGCAGGCTCCAGACCTCATACTTGATATGAAATATTTTAATCAATAATTCTTTTTAGGTAGGTAGATCTACATGCAAGATGCTTAACTATTGGGTTGGCCAAAAGTTCCTTTGGTTTTTAAGTAAAAATAAAAGACATATTTTTCATTTTCACCAAGAACTTCATTGAATAATGTATTCGCCCTTTTGTTCCACTACCTTCTGCCATTTTTCAGGCAACTTCATAATTCCATCCTCCCAAAACTTTTTATCTTTTTGAGCAAAGAACTGTTGCAGGTGCCTTTTGCTATCTTCCAGGGAATGGACATTTCTTCCATTAAGAGAGTTTTGTAAAGAACAAAATAAATGGAAATCGGAGGGCACAATGTCTGGTGAATATGGCCGATGAATCAGAACTTCCCAGCCAAGCTGTAACAGTTTTTGCCTGGTAATCAAAGGAACATGCAGTCTTGCAGTATCCTCATGGAAGATTACTCATTTCCTGTTGACTAATTCCAGACGCTTTCGCTGAGTGCTGCTTTCATTTGGTCTAACTGGAAGCAGTACTTGTTGCTTTTCCAGAAGGAACTCATGATAGAGGACTCCCTTCCAATTCCACCATATACACAACATCGTCTTCTTTGGATGAAGACCAGACTTTGGTGTGGTTGGTGGTGGTTCATTTTCCTTGCCCCACGATCTCTTCCATTCCACATTATTGTACAGTATCCACTTTTCATCACCCGTTACAATTTGTTTTAAAAATGGAACATTTTCATTATGTTTCAGTAGAGAATTGCATGCAGAAATATGGTCAAGAAGGTTTTTTTCACTTAATTTATGTGGAACCCAAACATCAAGTGATTCACATAACCAAGCTGGTGCAAATGATTTTCAACACTTTATCTGAATATTTTGAGTATGTCGGCTATCTCCTGCGTGGTATAACATTGGTTGTTCTCAATTAATGTCTTGATTTGATCGCTGTCAACTCTAACTCGTCTAGTCGAACGTGGAGCACCGTCCAGCGAGAAATCTCCAACATAAAACTTCACAAACCACTTTTGATACGTTTGATTAGTCACAGTACCTTCTCCACACACTGCACAAATCTTTTTTTTGCATTTCAGTTGAGTTTTTACCTTTCTTGAAATAATAAAGCATAATACGCTGAAAATGTTGCTTCTTTAATTCCATCTTCAATATAATAATGGCTACACAAAAATTTACTAATTTGGTAAGTCTTTTTAAATCCATGCTGATATGACAGCTGTCACAATACAATCTAACAAAATGTTTCAAATGAAGTTAAAGACAACTAAGTGCTAATAGAGCCATCTTACAGAAAAAAAACGAACGAAACTTTTGGCCAACCCAATACTTTCCCAGATCACTCTGATCACATTGGTTGAGCCAGCCTGTAAAAACCAGGGCGTTTGAATCCTGACCACTCATTCCTTTCTACTATGCTACTCTGTCTCCTTGGTAGAACATTTTTGTTAATGTTCTACTAATTGACCTTCACAGGAATACTGTGAGAAATACAAAGAAGGTATGCTAAGTATTCCATTATTTAGCTGAGAAAACCGAGACTCAGTGGGATTTACTCAATGTGCACAACCGTTGATTCCAAGTCCAATTCTCTTTCTACTTTACAACTGGTCAAGATTTGTAAAGTCACTGCCACTTTCTGTTCTTAACTCATATGTAGGAAGCTTTAATTCAGGCACATTCATAGTAGAATAATACAACACATTGTTTGGACATCTTGGTCCACCTATTGGAGTTGGATAGTAATTCTTTCTGTTATAATTATTTTGCACATTACATTTTGTTGGCAAAAAAGAGGTGCTCTGAAAACAGTAGGATCATCTGAGTCTGTGCTAAATCATGTGAATTACTTCCCACATCTCTGTGAACATGTGTATATTCAGAATTCATTTACTTTAATATTAGGGCTCCCAAGTCAAATACATATGTTTTCCTATTTTATTAATTCAGAATTTGAGGTGGAATGGATGTCCTTTAGTTAGGTTATGTTTGAATTATTCATCCTGGCCAAGGAGTCTGAAACAACAATATGGGAGAAAATGATTTCAAACATGTGGAACATTATTTATGTGAAGCTGTATTCTGTAGGTGGAGATAATAAAGTTAAAAATTATACAGAAGAGTTACAGGAAGTAGATTCAGGAGATCTCAGTAGACTATAATAAATGTTGGAAGAAGTTGTTTATGTACATGCAAACAACCCTAGCCTGTGCTTAGTCAATTTTCAACCTTAGCTTTAAAGAGCTGGAAGGAGTTTTAAGTGCCATCTAATTAAGTTGCCTTATTATCAAGAAAGGCTGCCTTATCCAAACCCTTTACAAAGCCTTCACTAATATAACAGACTCAATAAAGACATTTTAAAGCCAGAGGAGAAAACACAAAATGGTATGCATGTGTATTAAATATTTAAAAAGTAAAAGGGCCACTGTGTTCATTTAAGAAACACCACCACATTATCATAATGAATATATATTGAAGTCAAGAAAAGCTAAGGATAGCAGAGCAAATATGTTAATAAAGTTGGTAATTCTATTTACTGGACCACCAGAAGCAGATCAGAACTCTGAGATGCTTGTTATTTCAAAAGTTATCACGTCTAAGATTTGAAAACAAGGAAACAAACAAAAAACAGGTAAAAAAAACAAAACCCTTCCCACAATCTTAAAAATAAGATTGAGGGCTGTGTGTAGAGAGGGAATAACATTTAAAGGAATATTGAATCTATATTGGAACTACATAAATGGACCTATACAATTCCATAGAAACTGTTTTATGACTATCATAGTATCATAGTATTCAGATTCAACTCATAGAAGTAATACTCTTCTTCTGTAACTAAACAGGACCCTATGGGGCCTCCCTGGGACAGGCCTTCCCCCATATCCTCTGCTTTAGCTCCTCTCTGAAGAACTTAGATAATAGTATATGATGCACATTTCCTGAGTTGTTTTGCAGAAGTGAAACCCCCCACACACAAAATGGAGTGGTTAACTACTTGATGACCACGAGCACATAGCCCCAGGCCTCCTGGAGCCTAAGGACTGATAATGTTAACCCCTGTGACACCATCCCGTTACCTCACCATCAGCCAATCAGAGAATTGTGCACAAGCTGATCACATACCCTGCAACCTCCCCACCTCACCTGGCTTTTAAAAGTGCTCTGTGGAAACCCTTCGGGGAGCTTGGGGTTTTTTAGGGCATGAGCCACCTGTCTCCTTGCATGACCTTGCAATAAACCTTTCTCTGCTCCAAACTCCAATGTTTCACTTTGTTTGGCCTCACTGTGCATTGGGCACACAAACTTGTGCTAACACTTCTAACCCAAGGACACCCTTATTCCATAACATTTTTTTTAATTCCATAACATTTTAATTGAACAGCCATCATAGGCCAAGTCCTCTGCCAAGCATTGGGAGAAGAAGAAGAAGAAGGGAGAAGGCGAAGAAGAAGAAGGAGAAGAATGAGAAGAGGAAGAAGAAGAAAAAGAAATGAAATAGTTCTGCCCTCAAGGAATTGAAAAGTCAGGAGAAAAATCAACCTAAAATCTAAGAGTGCTACATGTACATATACATCTAGCAGGACTTGTACATTGTTAAAAAATGAAAAGGATTTTTACCAGTGTGTAACCAGGACACCAAAAAAATTGATGATGGCTTAATATTTTGAGGAAATAGATCACATTTATGACTCTTATAGAATAATTGTCATAGTGTGATTCTAGGTATGGGAAGAAGCAACGTACTTCTTCCCATACCTAGAAGGGAAAACATTTCCTGGATCATAATAGACTAGTAAGACAGAGGATCCAGAGAATCTTTAATTATCAACAGGGCCTTATCCAGATATTAGCACCTGTAGTGGCATCAACAAGAATTTTCACCTAATAGGGGACAAGCCTCTCAGTGCCGTGGAACAAAAATTGGTCATGAAATGTCTCCCAAACATTGATCAACTTTCCAGCCAAGAGGAGGAGTTGGTAAATGGAATATAGCCTGCCATATCAGTAAACAAAGGATGTCACAGTCATCAGCGATTGCAGCCATCCAACGTGAGCCAATGAGCCCTGAGGAAACTCAGGAAGGAAAGAGTACCTGCCATCTAGCAGCCTTCAGACTGCAGCCACTCCCCATGGTGAGCCCTGAGGAAACTCAGGATGTGAAAACACAGGATATTGACCCCAGATAGCTGAGGTGTATATCAAAAGAATGATTTCAGTGAGCCCAGACCTTGCATCTTCCCATACATAGAAAAGCGCTAAATTCCTTAACTTGGGATATCTGGTTGTCTTTAATTAACAATAATCTTTTGATGTTCAGACTACCTTTGTTGCAAAACTTCTATATAACCAGCTCCCTTGCTTCCTCAGAGCAGTTCTCTCAGGGTTACTTGAGATGCTGCCTCCTGGGCTTGAAGTCCTAGAAATTCCCACCGAATAAAACGTAACTCTCAAAAAAAAAAAAAAAAAAAAAAAGTATAAGAAGGATTTTTAGAGATGGTTTCTTGTTTCTGCATCCTGATGGATAGTGATGTCATGTACCAAGATGATAAACCAAGGAAGAGAAATAGGCTTGGAGATTCCTTGTGGAGAATTTTAATAGTCAGCTGGACATATTCAGAACACAGAAAAGATCTGAAAGACATATAAATTTGGGAGCAATCGGATAATAACCAGAGTTGAGTGCATAAGACCTTCCTGAAGACAAATTAAGAAGAAAACATTGCAAGAAGAGAAACCTGAAGATTATCACTATGTAATTGATGACTGAAGAAAATCCATCTCTAAAGGAGGCTTAAACTGGATCCCTGGTGAGGAAAGAGTAAGAGAAGAAGTGTGGTGCTATGGAAGTCAAGATAATTCATACCTAAAAAGAACTTGGCAACAGTGTCAAATCACTCAGTGAAACAGAGATCAGGCCCAACAATTTCAAAGTTCTGTTGTGCTCTGTTGTTATATTATTAATTAAAATATTTTAAAGTTAAAAATACTTAAATTTCTATTACATGATAATGTAAACAAATACAGAGAATTCATTGTCATGGCTTCTCCTGATTTTAGAAGTTGTCCACATCCCTTGGCTCATGAACCCCTTTCTCTATCTTCAAAGTCAGTAATAGACAGTTGAATCTTTCTCACATTGCATCACTTTGCAACTCCTCTGCCTCCCACTTCCCTCTTTAAGGATTTTTGTGATTACATTTTAGATCCATCTGTATTATATAGTTTTATCTCCTTATTTTGAGGTCAGCTGATTAGCAACCTAATTTTACCTGCAACATTTTTTTCTCCCTTGCCATGTAACCTAATATCGTCATATACCCTAGAGATTTGGACATGAACATCTTGGCGAGCCATATTCTTCCTATCATAGTATTTTCCTGGTTAATTAATTTTATCACTTCACTTTCAAATGTTATGTTACATATTCATTAACTATGCTCAAGGTAAACCTGAGATAGCTGGGTCTTTCTTCTTTTATAGCTTGATTTGCTAATCTCTATTTTTAATAGATAAAGTAATAAATATGGTGCATTATGATTACTACTAAATTTGCTTGACTCTTTCTCATTTTTATTTTCTTTTCATTGTGCATTTTTATTGCTCTCTTTTCTTTCTCATCTTGACTTCACAGTATTTATTCACACATCTCTTTTATTTTCACTCTGACTTTGCTTCACTTTATTACGCAAATTTATTCATGCACTTTAATACAGTCACACCTCCATATCCCAGGAGATTGGTTCCAGGACTCCCTGATGTTACCAAAATCAGTGGATGCTTAAGTCTTTTATATAAAATGACATAGTATTTGCATATAACTTACACACTTCATCTGTCATATACTTTAAATAATCTCTAGATTACTTATAATATCTAATACAATGTAAATGTGATGTAAATAGTTGTAAATAAAATGTAAATGCTATGTAAATAGTTGCTAGAGTGACAAATTCAGATTTTTCTTTTTTGGAACTTTCTGAATTTTAAAAAAATATTTTTGATTCACTGTTCCATGAATTTGCCAATTCGGAACCCATGGAAATGAAGGGCCAACTGTACTACTTACTTATTCAGTGAACTTCCCATCCTATAGTTTTGCTATTATTGCATAAAGATATAATTTCAACATTTTAAACACAAAATATATTTTTGTAGTCATTAAACAGATATACTGTCTCATAATGACTTCATTGTCATGCATTGTTCCTTGCTTCTCATTTTTTCTTTCCACTTTCATCTTTCTTCTCTATATTCTACACTAAATACTTCATCAAGGTGTTGTAGGTTATATACTTTGATAGCTTTTTTAAATCTGAAAATGTATGCCTTGATTAATATGGTTGGCTGAATATAGAACTCACGGTGACACAATTTTCTTCAACACTTTGAAGACATTACTTCATTGTCTTCTTACATCTGGAATGCTTATTCTGCTATTATTCTGTGATTACTCTGCAATTAGTCTGATTTTATTCCTTTGAATATCATTTTTGTTTCTTTCAGGTAGTTTTAATATTTTCTCTTTATCATTCATACTCCGAAGTCTTACTCTTCTTTTCTAGATGTAGATTTATATTTATATATCTTTGTGAGCACTTATGAGTTTGCCATCTATAGACTCATATTTTTTATCAATTCAGATAAATTCTTAGTTATTACATTTTGAATAATTTTTCTGTCATTATCCCTATTCTCTCTCCCTAAAACTCTTATCAGGCATGTATTGAAATTTTGTTAATCTTTTCTACTCTCTTTTAAACTCTGTCATATTTTTCATTGTTTTATTTTTATGTCTTTCTATCTGGGTCAATTCCTTATTAAAAGTATCCAAATAATGTATTTTCACTTTGGACAAGTTGAGTCTAGATTTTCAAAATGTTCTCAAGTTTTCTAATTATTTCTTTGCATATCTGTGTGTAATGCTTTTAAAATATGTCCACACATTCTTTGACACTCCTCTCACAAAAGTTGACGTCTGATTTGTGTCCCTTTAAAAGTCAGCCAGGCTTGGTTACTCACTTATACACACATAACATGTAGAGGAAATGATGCTTCATGGCTTCTGAGGCTATGTCATAAAAGGAAATACAGCTTCTGCTCCTCTTTGTCCTTTCTCAGTCTGTCTCTCTGACTGTCTCTCTCTGTCTCACTCTTCTTTTTCTCTGAAATTTTAGAATTATGAATTACCAGGTAAGATGTCTGGTTATGCTAAAATCCATCCTCCTGGGAAAACCATGTGTGGACAACACATAAAGATAAAAGATAACACTCGAGAAGACTCCAGCTCCTGCAGACCTCAGATGTCCAAATCTTTACAGCTCAGACAAGTAAGTTAAAAAAAAAAAAAAAAAAAAAAAAGAGCTTCCTGTAATGAATGCCTCTCATCCTGGAAAATAAGGAGTGTCTAAAAAAGGAGCTGCCCACTTACCTTTTTTTTTCAGAACTTTGAAAACCTGAGTCACCGTGTCAGAAGTCTGGTTGACTGGAGGCCACCAGGATAAAGAGACCATCTGGAGAGAACACACAGAGATAAAGATACTTGAGGAAACAGCAATTCCAGCTCAGCTATTCTTGTCTTCCCAGATTAAGTTCAAGACATGTGAATGAAAAAGGCATCTAGATGCTACCAGCCCCTAATCTTTCAGCTTCCACAGCTGACATCAAGTGGAACAAAAGTGAGTCTTCCCTCTGTGCTTTGTTTAGATTCCTGACCCACAGAATTTATGAGGCTAATAGATGTTTGTTTTATGCCACTGACTTTTGGGGTTTTTTTTCCACAGAGTAGCCAACAACATATGACCTTTATTCATACCTGTTTGTTTTTGTTTCAAAATTACTTACTTCTCTATATAAATATTATTTCTGTTTTTAGGTCTCTTTGAAACTTTTAATTTTAAAAATTATTTCATAGTTATTCTAGGATTTACCTATTATTAATATTATTAGAATAATTTCAACTTTTTGTTAAGTTAGTTGGCTTTTCTTTTTATCTAAGTTTTCTTCATGTATTTCAGAGAGATAATTTGTATATTTACCTGGAGTTTACTTCTTTTTTTCTTTTTCTGAGCTCAGCAATTTTGTATAGTGTTACTGTCATTTTATCCAGTTGCTCCATTCCACCACCTAAATCTATTTCAGAACAAAGTATTTTTAACTAAGGATTTTGTGTTATGGTGATATTGTAGACATTGCCAAAATGATTAATTAGCTATCATAATGCTCTGTCCAGGTTTTATCTGCCTGATATTTTTCATTTCCTCCTGCTTATGCAGGTAATCAACATGGCACAGTCTTAGGAAGTAATGTAATATTTTTTCAGCCTACTTTCTTTTTGAGAGAGACACAGGAGGTTCACTCATCTAGCGAGTTTTAAATTTCCCTTTGGATAGGAGGAGAAGAAAATGACCCAGAGACCATAGAAATATTGCCACATTGCTTGCACAAACTGCTGTGGCCCAATTTGCCTGTTTGCTTGATAAAGTGTCTGGCAGGTGGATAGATCCAGAGATGGAAGTTTCCCAGTGGATACAAAGAAAAAAAGGTAATAGAGTAAAAAGTTGCATATTCCCACAAGGGTTGCTTATTTTATTGTGGGTCAGATATGTTATGGGGCTCACACACAAAAAATTTACCAATAAGGAACATTATGATATTACGTGAGAAATACTAAATATGTAGTCAATATCATTAGATAAGAAGCCAAATATTTTTATTAGCAGATTTTTTTTACCATCATCTGTGAAAGAGTGGAATGCACAAGATGGCCTTTAAGATTGTTTCCCCAACTCTAACATTCCTGTGTTTTAAGTGTTTTTAAATTACTTACAATGATCTAATCACTGTAAATTGTCCTTAAGATGAGGTAAAAAATAAGATGGTATCCTTGATTATAAAGCAATTAAAATTGAGACCATCATGTAAACATGATGTTTTCCTCCTCTGTGTGTATGTATGAGCATTATTTACAGTTGTTTGGGTGACCTTTGATGAGATTCTAATGTTGCTGAACCCAAGTTCCTGTGCCCAATGCATAGTGAAGTCAAACAGAGGTGTCAGAGTTTGGAGCAGAGAAAGATTTATTGCAAGGGCCATGCAAGGAGAACGGGAAGGCTCATGCTCAAGAGACCCAACCTCCCCAATGGGTTTAAAAGAAGAAGTTTTTATAGACAAAAGTTGAAGGGAGGGCTGCAGGGTATGTAACCCTCCTCCGATTGGTTGGTGATGATGTAACAGTGTCGTGTTCTAGGAATCTCAATCATCAGCCTCTGGTTCCAACCAGTCCGGGGTCCACAAACTTGTGCTCAGCCTGAAGTTTCCATCCTCCATCTGGGTGGGGACCTTAGATCCTCTACAAGAACTCAGAGATATATATCAGATTGTTATGAACATTCCCTGAGGAGGAACCAGGCCCAGGTCCCATCCCTGCACTGTTTCTTTCTACATTCCCTCACTCTCCTAATTAGTAACTGTTTAAATCTGCCCTTTGAAGCTCAGGGAAGGTCTAGGAGGCTGAAAGCCTTTTTTTCTACAAATAAGAAATGGGGGACACAGAAAGTCTTTCATGCCCGGGAAGGCCCCACATGGTCCTGCTCGGTTTCACTAACACAATCATTTTTGTCATAATTTTGCTGGAAAATAATTTTACCAGAATGTTCAATTATTTCTTCATACTTACGTCATATCAATAGTGATGAAGGTATCATGTCCAAAACAGTGACATCTGGTAGCTTCAAGTGAGTGTTGTGGTTACTATATTTAAATTTTAATACAAATAAGACATAGTGGTAAGGCAATGATCCATGATGACAAATATGCTTGAAGTTATTTCTTTTAGAAATATTATATTAATTCTAATATAATATGTTATGTTATCACTTTAACATATTATTTTCATTTTGGAAAAATATTAACATTTGTACATATATATGGTTTGACTTTTCATAATTACAATATAAATCTAACTATGATAAAACAAAAACTTTGATCCAGTATTAATTTTTCTCTTGCTATAGAACTGGAGGAAACATACCATAATTTTCATAAGATTACTTTTTTATATTATCTACTCCTAATGAGACAATTTTGATTTAAAAGAAAAAAATGCTCTTTATCCTAAAATGTCCTGTCATATTCCCTGACTTTATGAGAAATAAGGTATAAATAATAAGAAAAGCAAAGCTATTTCTCCCTGTTAGGCTTTTTTAAGGTTATGTTTTTATCAAGACATTTATTTTGGGAACTATTTTCTTTTTCTTGCATCTAAAAAAATCAAATAATTGAAACAGAATTATGATCTTGTCTGAACAACTATAACTTCTCTCATCTCTACCGTTTCAACTCTCCAGTAGATTGAATATTATAACTGGAAAACACGTTAAGGTCATAAAGCATCTTCAATTTCTCTGAAGTTTTTCTTGTAACATGTACAGTGCTAAGAACAAAGTTATGTGTTCAATAAATTCTTGCTGAAACCAGATTCATCCTGAATCTTCCTTATTACCATTGCAATAATTTCCCTCTCCACTCCAAAGTATCCTCTAGTTAATATAACTTTATTCTCTCTAAGGGTAAATTTTCTGCCTATTCTCTTGACCCCACCTCTTGTTACCTCCTCAGGGAAATTGCTGTATCAATTACACATTCTTTTGCCAGACTTTTAAATCATTTGCCTTTCTTTGACTTCTTCCTTTCTGCTTTAAAAATGTTTCTTCTAAAGTTGAAAACAGTTCAAACCAGCAACCAAACAAGCAATCAACAAGCAACAAGAAGTAACTCTTTATTTCGCTCTGTAGTTGTCTTTCTTTTCTTGAATGGCCCAAATTCTAGAAAAGTGTCGACTTTTGGGCATGTGTTTTGTATATTTTCATTCACAGCTAGTTTAAGAGTCAGCTTCCAGAACTTTGTAAAAAAAATTTATTTTTTTGAATTTTCTTATCTCTGAACACTTGTTTGGTCCTGGAGGACTTATGCTGAAAAACCCACATTTTTCTCCCCAAGCCAGCTGCATCTGATATCTAAAATGGAACTATGTATATTAAGCAGTTCTGTGTCCTTCTGTTTTGAGCATTCTGGAGGTAATGATTTATTTTTAACCAAATCCCTATCTCATCAGTTTAACAATATATGATAACTTTAAAAGAACCTCTGGTGCCTGGTTTCTTCATTGATAAATGGGGATAAATAATAGAGCACTTCCTCATAGGCGTGCTGTGAGGGTTAAGTGAGCTAATACAAATAAAAGCACTTAGAACAGTGCCCTGCACTTAGCAAATGTTCAATAAATATTAACCATTATGATTATAATGTAAATGGTTATTTGTTGCCTCAGTGACTCCCTGAGTGCCAGTACCCTCCCTTCTTGTTTTGAACTTTTACCTAGTTATTGTACATTTCTGGGAACCCATCCCCAACATGTGTGTTTAAACAATAAGCTTCATGATGACTTCTTCATTTTACTCCTCCCTCTCTTCCATGTTGACCCAGTTACATTGAAATTACCCAACAAGAATGATTCCCATGTACCACAAGCTACAACACCCATGACATTCCATAAAGGCACTTGCCCATGGTCCTTGCTCTATTCTCTTTCTGCCTGCTCTGACCAAAATTCAGGCTTTTGGATGACTTTGTGTGGCCCTCTGGGCATGCCATACCCCTCTTTCTAAGACCTGTGAGTATATTTAATCTTTTCATATGTCTCTCCTCGTGTAATTTTCACAGCTGTGTTGGAGTGGTCCTTAGAGACCCTGAGAGGCGTACTTACTCTCCCATTTAGAACACAATAATTAATAGTATTCTTATTATTCCTTATATTAAAAACACTCAAATCCCCTCCACAATTTTTCCAAGGATTAATGAAGGAGAATCTCAGAGCAGTGAATTCCTGCTCTGAGACAATTTAAGATCTTGTTCAATTCTGTCTCATCTTTACTCCTGAAGCTGCTGTCTTGTCTTCAGACTTCATTCACTGTTCTTGAGTACAGCTCTCCCTTTATTCTGTCGTCAGACACATTTTCTAGGTTCTTGCATATGCATTATGCATAGGAAACTGACTTTAATGAGATTTTCAGACATACTGAAGGAAGAATATAGCACAGCACAGAAGATGATATGACTTCAAACTGGTCCCATGACACCAACATTCTTAAAGTTTTTTGGCTGTCTGAATCACAATACATTCCTCTCTTGCCTTCATTCATTTTGGGCTCCTACCTGCAAATATTTTGTGCAGACTCATCTCCGTCCTGTTACTCATCATTCTTATTTTCCTCAAATTCAGGAGCACCCTTCCAACTAACTACTAAAGTCAGTTCACAGAAGCTAATAAGAAAATTTATTCTACATTATTAAAGTTAGTTTCAAATTTAATTGAAATATCTTTTATACAGATCAACTTTCAGATTCCTTTTACAAAACAAAAGATTTTAAATCATTTGTGTAAAACAGCCAACAACTGCTGAAATGAATTATTTTGCCCTTCCACATCTCTATATTACAAAAGTGAATGCATTAAAATTTGTTTAAATAACATTGTCTTCTTTTCTGCTCTATATAGATTGTCAGATATTTCTTATAGCCTAACATCTTCCCTATTATTTTAACTAGTATCATTCTTATTCCAGTTCACTTCCAACAAGATGTCTTTTTATTACTTCAGGCTTAACATGAGTAAAGACAGATTTCTATTTTATTTCAAACTGTCTGCTGTGTCTGACTTTTTCCCAGTTTTATAGATCAGTAAACAAAAACTTTTCATTTCTTGCTAACATAAATTTCCTTCATGAAGACACTTCTTCAGAGATATTGTTTCTGTGCATATAATTAGATTGACTTGATTTTTCACTTAAAGACTCATTTGTGGACTTGATGATGAAAGATTGGTACCCATCACATTTAATACGGAATGATGATGTGGTCATTTTTTATTAGATAGAGAGTTATGTACAGTAAATCTTTTGTAGTGAATATTCTTCAATTTTTCTTATATTTTCATATTGTATATGCACAGTCATGTGTATAGTATGTTTATACATTTGCCTACTTTTGATATATCCCACTGTATGCACTTTCTTCACCTGTACACCAGACTCTTGAGGTAATTATATCTTGAATCCAGCTTATTTAAGTACTTTAACCGTTAGTGCTCTCTTTTTTCAGCACTTTATAAATACAACCAAATAATTTTATATAAAATGATTAAAATGCATAATATATTGTAATACATACAAAATATACATGTAAAATTTATGTACAGATCTAATTGCCACAATGCCAGCACAAAGTATAAAAAAATCTTGTAATTGATTCTGGTTTGAGTCCTCTTATTTTATTATTTTAGATATAAATGATCTATTAACTTTGGAAAGTTCACATTGGCCTATGTCAGATGTTTAACCTTCTGCATCAGATCTGATAAATTAATTGCAGTCTGTCATTCTTTTTCTTTCAAGTGGAAATTAACAGCAAAAATTTATTGATAAAATTGCTGTTTCCTATAGACAATATTGTAACTGACATTTTTGCAAATGTGCATGGCATTTGCAAGTTTCAACAACATGTTAAACTGGAGCAAGAACAGGTAGCCTTCTCTTCTAGAGGTGGTTCTCCTGGAGACCCTGTATTAAGACCAAGCACAGCCTTACAGGCATGCATCTTTTTTTTTAATTTTTATTGGGGTATAGTTGATTTACAATGTTTTCTTAGTTTCAGGTGTACAGCAAAGTGAATCTGTTATACATATATTATACATATATCCACTCTTTTTTAGATTCTTTTCCCATAAAGGCCATTACAGAGTACTGAGTAGAGTTCCCTGTGCTATACAGTAGGTCCTTATTAGTTATCTATTTTATATTTAGTAGTGTGTATATATCAATCCCAATCTTCCAATTTATCCCTCCCCCACTAACCTCCTGGTAACCATAAGTTTATTTTCTACACCTGCAACTCGATTTCCGTTTTGTAGATAAGTTCATTTGTAGCCTTTTTTTAGATTCCACATATAAGTGATATCATATGATATTTGTCTTTCCCTGTCTGATTTACTTCACTCAGTATGACAATCTCTAGGTCCACCAATTTGTTGCAAATGACATTATTTCGTTTCTTTTTTATGGCTGAGTAATATTCCATTGTATATATGTACCACATCTTCTTTATCCGTTCCTTTGTTGATGAACATTTAGGTTGCTTCCATGTCCTGGCTATTGTAAATAGTGCTGCAATGAACAGTGGGATGCGTGTATCTTTTTGAATTATGAAAACCTCTCTGGGTATGTGCCCAGGAGGCAGATTGCTGCATCATATGGTAGATCTATTTTTAGTTTTTTAGGAAACCTCCATACTGTTCTCCATAGTGGCTATACCAGTTTATATTCCCACCAACAGTGTAGGAGGGTTCCCTTTTGTCCACACCCTCTCCAGCATTTATTGTTTGTAGATTTTTTTGGTGATGGCTGTTCTGATCTGTGTGAGGTGATGGATACCTCACTGTAGTTTTGATTTGCTTTTCTCTAATAATCAGTGATGTTGAGCATCTTTTCATGTGCTTTTTAACCATCTGTATATCTTCTTTGGAAAGATGCCTATTTAAATCTTCCATCCTTTTTTTTTTTTTTTTTTCTTTGAGTGGATTGTTTGGTTTTTTTGATATTGAGCTGTATGAGCTGTTTGTATATTTTGGAAATTAATCTTTTGTTGATTGCTTCATTTGCAAATATTGACTCCCATTCTGAGGATTGTCTTTTCATTTTGTTTATGGTTTCCTTTGTTGTGCAAAGGAGTCTGTCATTCTGCATTTGCTTATGTTTCAAAAGTTAAATGAAGTGTGGTAATTTGTTTTTATATCTTCATTTCCAAATATTGTTATTATCTACCTTACAGGTTTATGTACTTTGAAATACCAAGATTGTGTATTGTTTCCAAGAGTGCTCTTAAGGAAAATAAAAAACAAACTATTGTTACCAAATTTCTAACCTCCAGAGAGATTAACATATTTAACAGTGTTGTGATATAATGGAGGATTAGACAGATAAGAGATACTAAGTTGAGGTCTGCATGATAAAATTCTCTGTAGCTCTGTGTCAACTTGCTTTGTACAACTAAAGACCCCCAACTTTGACAGCTTTAGATTTGGCATTTAAACATTTAGTAATAATTTAAGTATACACTATACAGGTATTTGTGATTTTGAAAGAAAATGCAAATTCAAACTGATCAGTAGAAAAATATAAAATGGTGCTGTGAATATTAAGGGTGAGAAAGTTATTTCAGTTTGGGAGGTGTGTTCATAGAAGTGATTTTTAATGGAGATCCTAAAGGCTGATATAGGCCTATCTTTAATGAGAAGGGTAGTCTTATTTTCTCCATGGTCCTTGCAATATTGTGTTTAGGAAAAACAATCCAATCTTCTTTTGTGTTCAAATTCAATACAGTTTGCCTGTAATTTCCTGTGGAAATATATACCTCTAGCTTTAAAAAAACAAAAACAAAAACAAACAAACAAACAAAACCATATTTTTCATATAAGATACTTCTCATTCTAGGTTGTAAAGAATTTTAGGTTAGAGATTGTAAACTTCTTAGGAAGTATCAATTAATACTAGGACAAACTTGAGTCAGACAGTCTTATGTTCAAATCCATGTTTAGAAAAATTAAACCAGAGGGTCACAGGCAGAGCCATCCTGAACATGGGCAAATGAAACCAAATCCCCCTAAATCTGAGTTGCTCTGCCAAGTTTATGATTAACCTCTGGTCCCTTTCTTGTCCTGTTATAACAGACCCCAAAAAGTCTTGTTTTCCTTCCTTCTTAACTTGCTTACTAGCCCTTAAGCTTTCCTGCCTGCCCTAAGCTCAGCATAATATTTTACATGATTATTATCTTGAACCAGTACCTTGATTCATAACCCCAGTCTACTGAGATAATGTCCTATGGCTTCAACCAGCTGGCCCTGAATGGGCTTAATAGTCAATGACATCTGGAGTGTCAGTTGAGAACTGAAACTCTGGAACCATCATGCAGTCCCTAAACAAATAATAAAATGCCTCAACTATTGCTTCTGCTCTCTCCTAGAGAGAAGTTAAAGGATCACCAGACCTTAATGAGGCTGTTTTGTAGGGACATATAGCATAATCATGACCATCAGGGAAAAAATAACTCACAAGGTAGTGACAAAAAGTCTGCAGCTGAGATCCTATGGGGAAGCTGGGCTCACAGAGACAACTAACTCCCCCCTACCCCCTCCTTTGCTCTTTGGCCTTTAAAAATCTTACACCCTGACCAGCCAACAAGATGGATTTGAGACAAGTCTAGATCTCACATCATCTGGGTTGGTGCCTCCTTGACTAATAAACTTTGTTCAAAATTCTAACATTTAGGTTTTTATGGCCTCACTGTGCATCCAGCACATGAACTTGCATTTTACAACAAGATTAGGGGAAATATGCACATTAAATGATGGCATTCACATGATTAAATAGTTAATCCTACTAGAGGATTGTAAGCAGAGAAAAGTATGGGAGACCCCTGTAAGTTAATGATCACTCAAGAAAACAGGCTTGCTTAACAGCTAAACCAAGCAAGCTTGTGTAGCAACAAAACCATACAACAGAAGCATGAGACATACCCCAAAACAATAAAACAATGGTGAAAGACCCATATCCTGTCCAGTGAGGTCAGCAAGTTAATGATTCCTAGGACACGCTCCTCTGAATGCACTAAAAACAAAAATATAAGGAAAAGGTGGCATTATACTGAAACCTGAGATGATTTAGCATATTTTAGTGTAAGTTACTGCCTTTTTGCTCATTTCCATTGTGCCATGACAGTCCCAGTTTGACCATGTAGGGATAAGAAAATTCCTCCACCCAATGTGGAGGAGTAACTGATGATAGAAGCTTGATGTCTACTCAAGAATGAGAAAGAAGGTGGTCTTCTCTCCCTCCCCATTTTTTCTTTGATTATAAAACTGTATCCCACTAAGTTCTCAAGGTGGCATCCTCTTGCTCAGCTGCTTGTAAACCTCTCAAGCATGCTATTCTAACAAATCACTTCTTATCTATCACTTTACCTCTTACTGAATTCTTTCTGTGCTGAGACATAAAGAACCAGAGCTCCTCAGAACCCCCAGAGATGCATTTTTGCAGTTTCATCTCCACTTTATAAAAACTTTGGGCAAAGCTTTTATCTTCTGAGGAAAAGATGAAAGTGTTTCTTTCTGAGAAAACCGACAAGTCTAAAATGAAAAGACCAGAAGATACTAACAAGTGGGTTCACCCAGTGTTATGACTCAGCCAGTTTTGGGAGAAGGCCCACCATTCAGCAAGACTCTCCATACAATCAAACTAATAGTCAACATTCTTATGTATGAATGGGCCACTGAATCCCAGACTTTTGAGTAAAAGCAACAGGAGACAGAGACCAAAAACAGAAGAAAAGGAAATCAAGAAGAAAAGAAACAATGCAATGAGTAGAAGAAAACATATTAAACATACCATAATGTCCTCAAAAGACAAGAGAAGATATTTCATCCATGAAACATGAATAGGTGTTATAAAGAAGGAACATTCATAAAACCATGAAAATCTCTAGAAATTAAAAAAATATGTTGCAGGAATGAAGAACTCTCCAGAGGTTTTGGTGGAAATAATTTTGAAAAAATTCTCACAAAATAAAACTTTAATAACAAAAAATAGAGATGAGTTATAAGAAAGAACAGGTTAGGAAACTAGAGCATTTGTCCTAGGAATTCAATATCTTAACAATAGGGATCCCAAGCAGAAAGAACAGAGGAAAGGGGAGGAAATTACCAAATAAAGTATTCAGGAAATTTTCCCAGAATCGAAGGATATTTACTTTCATTTGAGCTTAACAAGTGCCAAGCAAAATAGAGAGGAAAAAAAGAAATGCAAAGAAGCACATCACTGTGAAATGTCACTGGAGAAAAAAAAAGAGAACCTAGAAGCTTACAGAGGGAGACAGGTATCAGTAATCATTATCCTATTTTGAACCAAACGAAGATAACCAAATCAAGCTAACTATTCATATAACTTGACATGAGTCTCCTGGAATGGTTAGGCACAGGCACTATTTCCTAGAAAAACCTGAAGATGTGAAGCCATTTTTAGTTATGGAGTAAAAGTGAGGGCCATAATGTGTGCAGCCTCTACTCACAGGATTGGGGAAGGGAAAGTTTGACACTTTCTTCTGGAAGAAGCACCATGGATAGTAGCAGGGAGAAATAATTAAATTGAAAATATCTTACCCAAGAACTGTAGGTAAGGCCACCCTAATGAAGCAGGATGAGTGGGGTATGGACTGCTCCATGAAAAATTATGCTAGAAATCACCCTAAAAGAGAAGAGTCACTTCAAGTGATCCCCAAAATGGTGCTACTCCATGGAGGACAAAATCTTCTATTCCATGAAAACCCGTTCTAAAGACACATATGGTTCAAGAAGCAATGATTACCTTATCCATGTCTTTGATTTTACTTGCCATTTTCAGCTTCCACTGCTTACATCTTTCTTTAGGTAAATATTTATTGAACTCTTGCATGTGCCAAGATGTGTTCTGGCAGTGATGATGCATCTGTGTAAATAGATACAAATCCTTGTTTCAGGGAGGTTAAATTCTAATATCAATATTTAGGTGGCTATGAAAGTAAGAAATAATAATTTAATCAGACCAGCTTCCAACCACCACCTTCATCCCAAGAGCACTCTCAGTACCTTTCCTGGCCCCATCCTTGAAATGATCATATGAGAATTAGGTGTGGGTGAGGGTCTAAATCAATAGTGTTTAAATTATTATGCATAAGTAAACATTGTTCACCATTGTGGCCCCTTATGAACTTTTGTTTTGTACTCGAATTTACCTCAGTTGGTTTTGTTCCCTAAGTATAAAATAGTGATTAGAATATTTCCAATTTCTTCTTTAAGTCTGATATTGTCATTTTAAATGTGTGTATAAAGATTCTCCCCGTCTCTCAACTCTGGAATTTCTTGAAAAAAGAAAGCTTAAAACAGAAGCTACTGCTAGCATTTTCTATAGGAAGCATTGTTAATTATTAGCTATTGGAATGAGTGCCAAATACTATGACTTAAAATTTTAAATTACTATGAGTTGAAGCAATATTAAGAGACCAACTTTTGCCTCCTCACTCCCATTGCTGTCTTCTCTGTACATGCTCTACATTGGAGAGGACTCTAGGTTTCTCTGCCTTGTTAACTAAATAGAAAAAGAAGTAAACGAACAGAAAAGGGAGACAATGCAGACCCCAACGTTCTTTCTCATTGCCAAGTGTGACTATACCACATGTGTGGCTTTCTTGCTCCAGCTGTAAATGCATCTGCTAGTGTTTTTCTTGGCATTGTAGTAGCTATCCCACTAGGATTTCTCCAAAATAGCAATCTGTCAGTTCAAATGTTTACAAGTGCCATTTTCTGGAAGATGTCTTATTGCCCCCCCCAATATGTATAACAAAACATTTATACAAGTAAACATTTTTATTGAAACAAAAATTCTTTATTGTGAAATATTTCAAATGATGTAGAAAAGATTAAAGAATAACATAACAAATACTCCTCTACACTCTTGGTTCTATCAGCACTAGTTATTATGCCATATTTATTTCACGTCTTCCAAGAATTAAAATGTGACAGAGATAGGTAAGGTACATATGTTCTTCTACCTAATCTCACTTCCTTCTTTTGCACCTGAGTGGTAACTTTGACCATGAATTCAAAGTTTATGATTTTGGTGTATATTTTGCTAAATACTTACTTAATCATAAACAGTCTATTATCATTTTGCATATAGGCTATTATTTATATATCTGGAATCTAATGCATGTATCTGTATAATGCATAATCCTGCAACTTGCAATTTTCTGTTCTTTATTTTTGACATATATACAATTTACTTTTTATCTTCTACACAATATTTTACACAGTATATGAATATATCAAAATATCTTTATCTGTTCTGGTGATTGACACATGTTGTTTTCAACTATTTTCCTATTGTGAAATATGGAAATTAATATATCTGTAACTGTATCTGTGCACATATGTGTGGTTTTGTAAGAAGTAATAAAGGGAATTCCTGAATAACAGGGTTTGATAATCTTAAATTGTATTGTATATTGTCAAATATCTCTCAAAAAAGCATGGGTGTTCCTTGTTCTCCACATCTTTTCTGAAAATTATATTGTCAGACTTTTCAATGTTTGCCAATTCAATGGATGTAAAGTGATGCCTGTTATAACAATAATTTATTGTTCTTAAACAATTAGTAAATTTGAACATTTTCACCTAATTGGTCTTTTGGATTTTCTCTTCTGTTACTTTATTAAATTTCTCTCTTTTAGCTTGGCCATTCTCTGTAGATCATGGAAAACCTGCAGAAAAACACAGTGGTTAAAGAAGTTAAAGAAGCTAAAGTTAAAGAAGTTCCCTTCTAAAATTACTTTGCTGAATTTTCTCTTTAAATTAAAGAATGAATTTTGGATATTTTCCAGTGCTTTTTCTTCATACATTGTGGTATATAATTATTGTATTGTCTTTGAATCTTATAATTTTAATTTTTTCTGATATTGAACTCTAATTTATATCTACTAGTAATTTATATACTTTTTTTATATTTTATGTGGATATTGGGATATAATTTTCTTTTTCTTGTACTCTTCTAGACTAAAGAAGATTTTTTCCAAAGTTTCAGTGTCCTCTTTAAGGAGAGACATAGCTAATTCTCTTTTTCTATTTTCTAAAGCAGTAAATACATACTTAAATTGATCCAGGAAATTTGACAACCCTACAGCAGCATCAACATGTTTTGGTACTTGCTCGGTATTTGAATTTTCTGGAATTCCCATATAGAGACACATAAAGCAAGTAGATAGCAACATCAAAACCCAAAAATACCATTTACATCAAATTAGATAAAAAGATATGCTCCTGAACCCATAGGTGTAAGTGAGTGGGTACACCATCAGCATCTGCACAAGAGAAAGAGGGACATAACAGAAGGAAGCAAAACCTGAAAACAAGAGAAGCCCTAAATGTCCTCCATTCCAGTATTCAAAATGTACAGCACAGAATGCACAGAGCAGTACTTTAAGAATGGCATCTGGAACTATTAGAAGTTTTGCCCAATCAAACCATGGTTTAATGCAAGGGGGCAGCAGTAAATTCTAAGAGGCTTGAACCATATGGACTCATGTGTGTTTGAAACAGCTGTGTAAAAACAACAGATGAGGTGGCTCTGAGAAGTTTGAAAGACTATATAGACAAAGAAGATCCATCACATAGATCAGAATAGTTACTAAAGAAAAAGACCAAACCAGAGGAACAAAATATTTGTTAAAATTTTTATTTCAAAAATACTTTTCTGGGGGCTTCCCTGGCAGTCCAGTGGTTAAGACTCTGTGCTTCCAATGCCGGAAGCACAGGTTTGATCCCTGGTCAGGGAACTAGGATCCCACATGCCGTGCAGCTGAAAAAACAAAACAAAACAAAACAAAAAAACTTTCCTGAAATTCAAAAAAGGAAAATACATGAACTATGTATTGAAAAAGCAAAAATCATATCTAGAATAACTAACAACAACACATAATCTAGTAAAACTGCTGGACTTCAGAAAATATTTGGGGGCATCTTGGAAGAAGGAACCTGTAACATACAAGGAGGAAGAAAATAAGATTATCTTTCAACAGCAATGCTTTGGCTAGAAGTAAATAGAGCCACAAAACTGAAATACTTAAAGAAAATGTGAGACAATGATTTCACAATCCAGCAAAACTGACTTTCAAATATAAATGGTGCAAACTTCATCACTGTGCAAGAATTCTGGAAAGGTTGTTTTCATGAATCCCTCTTCAGGAATGTTTTTACGGAAATATTCTAGATAATCAAAACTGGAGATGAGCATTAAATGTGTAGTTATTTATAAAAATGAAAACTAAATGAGATTTAAAGGGAGAAAATATAGAATACAATAGGTGTATGCTTAATGTGTTGGCAGTGTGGATACAGTACAACTATTTTAAAAGTGGAAGAATAAGAAAAATACATGCAGAAATGTTTTCATTGTTTTCAATAGCCTTACTGGTGGTGGTAGTATCATTATTCTGAAGCTGTGCAATGCTTAATGTAGAATCAAGCAAATTGGTAATTATGGGATATTCTAATTCTGTCATCTCCTATGTCTTTGAAAGTCATGATCCACAGTGTGGAATAAAGAGAAAGATATGTAATAAAGAAGGGGTATAGCAAGAACTCTTAGTCCTAACTTTGAGTTGGAAGTTCAGTGTGAATTCATTAGGGTTACTTTATCTTTAAACATCCTAATTCTGTTCACTAAAAAGGCCTAAAAATTTACCAGCCTTGCAGCAATTAGCCTCCCCAGCACCCAGATTGTGAGATTGAGTTATCATTCCTCCCAAAAAAGAACGAGGTATTTTTGGATAAATGGTTGATTCTAGGTCTTGACCAAGAAACTTACAAGATAAGTCTGTACCAGCCTTGATGTAGCAAGTAATATGGAAACCAGCAAGACTACTATGGTTCTGCCAAAAGATCCCAGGAGACAATTTACAGAAACCCACACTGGCCAATAAGGGATAATTTAAGATTCAATGAAGATAATAATTGCAATGAAATAAAGCCCACCAAGACATTAAAATCCATAAGTTAATAATAATATTTTAAAAATTTTGCCACCACTTATGCAGCTTTCCTAAATAAACTGTATTACTGCTTATCCAAATAAAATCTGATGGCAAGTATCTACATATAAAAGTACTGAAGCTAATAAGTAAAATAATATGACAGAATTAGGCTATTGGAATTTTTAAATATCCAAGGATTCATAGATCTGTACACTGCATCTCAATGGCTGCTAAAACCACAAAGAGACAACAAGCTACTATGAACCTCCTAATGCAAGAATACACAGTACATTATAATACGTCGAAAAAGAGAATTAACCTGAACTGGAACTCCTGGGTCCAACAGATAATTTGCAGGAAATAGAGAGGATCAAGAACTTGTTGAACTGAGCCATGAATATTTAATCATCCCAAACCCCAACTGTGGGAAACTCACAGCTCAAGGAGCCTGAGTTCTTTAATAGTTAATTGTAAGAAAGAGAAAAGGATTCAAGAGATATCTGTAGATTAAAATTAAATCAGATTGGCTTCTGTTTTCAGTTTGAACTTAGATACAGCTTGGAAGTCTCACTCCCACCCTGACAACAAAAAATAAAGCTTGAAAATCTGAATCAATGACCTTTTGTGTATTCATCAGGTGATTTAATTCTCACGGAAAATCACTACCTAGAAATCTGGACAGACAGATTCAGAGAACCACAACTGTGTTCAATTTACCTGAAGCAGAAGTCAGAGAAGCCATAAACTGGTAGGAATACATAAGTGGTAATCTTGATGAATCACTGAAAGCTGACTATGGACTATGAAGTGAGAAATTCCTTGGGGCTGCAGTCTTAGAGGGGCACCATACTTACATGGGTTTTACTTCAAAGAATGCCACTAGGTTTTCACATTAAGAGCCAAGAAAAATCCCTTTTTGTTTCTGCAGGAAGAAGGAAAAGTAAACATTTTGAAGCTTACACAGAGTATTTGCCATAAAAAAGGACTACTCTACAGGAGAAGAGATTTTACCAGAGCTTTATGCCGCTTGGAAAAAGAATGTTTACTTGATTCCAATGTCTTCTATCCTTTTTGTCTCATTTAAGAGCAGACAGTGTAAGAGGGTGGAAGGGGGAGCTAAGATACAGTTCTGAAGGTCACAGCACATGGGTACAGACCTATTAATAGACAGAGATTTAATCACAGGAACACTTCTCCTCTCCCACAATTTACCACCAGACCAGAAGAGCTACGGTAAAACAATAGTGGATTATAGCTAAAAGAAGTGTAAGGCTCAGATTCTAACTAAAGGGTCTCTACCATGAAAAGTCAAGAAAAAATCCCCTTCTGTTTCTGGCAGGAGGATAGAAAAAGCAACCATTTTGAAATACTCCAAGAGCATTTTCCTTACCAAAAGACTATTTTTCTGGAGAAGAGACTTTACCAGAGCCTTATCCTTTCTGGAGAAGAGCAATTGCCCAACTGTAGTCCTCCTTAGACTCCCTATTTTACATAAGGATGAGAAGAAGCTAATGCTTATGAAAAGCACAACCCATAGACACAGGCCCACTAAAAGTCTATGATTAAATTATAAGATTATGATTCCCATCTCCCACACCTTACATCACAACAATAGGACTCCAGTATAACAGTGGATTCAAGCTGAAAGAACAAGGTTCAGACTCTATTGAAGAAAGATTCTTGGGGCTTCCCTGGTGGCGCAGTGGTTGAGAGTCTGCCTGCCAATGCAGGGGACACAGGTTCGAGCCCTGGTCTGGGAAGATCCCACATGCCACGGAGCAACTAGGCCCATGAGCCACAATTTACTGAGCCTGTACGTCTGGAGCCTGTGCTCCGCAACAAGAGAGGCCACGACAGTGAGAGGCCCGTGCTCCGTGATGAAGAGTGGCCCCCACTTGCCGCAACTAGAGGAAGCCCTCGCAAAGAAACGAAGACCCAACACAGCCATAAATAAATAAACCCAAAAAAAAGTTAAAAAAAAAAAAAAGATTCTTAGCAGAACTCAAAGACAATACAAGAGACAGAAACAAGAACAATAAAGGAAGTTGAAGCCTCTGGGAACTACAGCTATAGTAAACTCTAAATACAGCCCAATTCAGATTAAACTAAAACCCCACAATAAGAGTCTACTTACATCATTTCCTATTACTCTATACATGAGGCCTGACTTTCAACAAAAATTACATGGCATGCTAATGGTGTACACACAGTTTTGGAGGCAAAGCATTACAACCAGACAGTGATATGACACAAATTTTGTGATTACCGGAGAGAGAACAGACAAACTAAAGGAAATGCTAGCAATCAATATCATTGTAACAAAAATAATGAATACCTTTGATGGGCTCATTAATAGACTGCATACAGCTGAGGAAAGAATCAGTAAGTAAGCTTGAAGATATGTCAATACAAACATCATGAACTAAAATGCAAAGAGAAAAGTTAATTTAAAAATAAGGATAGAATATCCAAGAAATGTGGTGCAATTTGAAAAGATGTAACATACTCTTAACAGCAATTCCAGAGAAGAAGAAAGAACAGAGCAAAGGAAATATTTGAAGTAATAATGACAGATATTTTTTCCCAAAATTAATTACAGATACCAAACCTGAGATCCAGGAAACTCAGAGAATACCAAGTAGGATAAAGACAAAAAAGAAAAAAAAAAAAAAAAAAAAAAACCCTACAACTAGGCATATCATATTGAACGAGCAAAAAACTAAAGATAGAGACAAAATCTTGAAAGAAGAAAGGGGAAAAAACAAGACCTTACCTATAGAGAAACAAACATAATAATAACATCAGCTTTCTCTTCAGAAATCAGTCAAAGAAGAGGAAAATTTAAAAATATTAAAAGAAAAAAAAAAACTAACCTAGAGTTCCATATCCAGAGGAATTGTATTGTACTTTAAAAGTAAAGGATATATGAAGACTTCCTCACACACTGAAAACTGAGGAAATTCATTGCCAGTAGACTTTTTCTGCAATGTTAAAAGATGTTCTTTAGAAAAAAGGAAGATAATACATGTCAGAAATAGGATCTAAAGAAAGGAAAGAAGGAAGTGCATACAAGAAGGAAAACAAGGTAAAACAAAACTTTGTTAAGGTAAAACAGAATATATTATTTTTCTTATTGTCAACTTATCTAACAGATAACTATTTGTTCAAAGAACAATGGTATTGAATGATTTTAGTATATGGATAAATGAAATGAATGACAGTAATAAGGTAAGGGGAGGAGGAATTTGGAATATTCTGTTATAATGTACCTGCAGCACCTTGGAAGTGCTACATGGTATTTTGAAAGGAAATTTTGATTAGTTGTAAATGTATGTTGCAAAATCCTGGGTAACCACTTTAAAAATAAGAATACAATTTATATGCTAGAAAAAGAGAGAAAATTAATTTTCTGAAATTAATAAATTATTAATTTCAGACAAAGCTGACTTCAAAGCAAGGAAAATTATCAGGAATTAAAAACAGGCATTACATAATGACAAACTGGTCAGTTATCCAAAGGTATAATAATTCTAAAATCCTATGAACCTAACAACAGAATGTCAAAAAATATGTGTGGTGAAAACTAATAGAACTGAAAGCAGGAAAAGAAAGTCCACTTACTATTACAATTGGATACTTCAACTCCCCTCTTGAGGTAACTGGTAGATTAACTAAGCAAAAAATCTACAAGGATATAATTAACCAGAATAACACCATTATTAACTTGACATAATTGATATTTATAAAATATTTCACCTGAAAACCACATAATACTGATTATTTTCAGGAACACATGGAATATTTATGATAATAAACCACATTCAGATTCATAGAAAATACTTTAAAAATTTAAAAGAATCAAAACATATCAAATACACCCTCAGACCACAATGGAATTAAACTAGAAGTTAACAGGAAGATAGCTGAAAAATTCCAAATTATGTAAAGATTAAACAATATAATTTCAGATGACACATGGATGAAAAAACAATTCTCAAGAGAAAAATTTTCAGTTGAACAAAAAACCAAAAATATAATCTATAAAAATGTGTAGGATTCAGTAAAAGCAATACATAAAAGAAAATTTTCAGCAGTCAGTATATATATGTGCATACATAGAAAAGAAGAAATATATAAAATCAATAATCTAAGCTTGTAGCTTAGGAAACAAATGAAAGAAGAACAATTTAAGCCTAAAGGAAGCAGAAGAAAAATAAATACTAAAAATAAAACAGAAATCAGTGAAACTGAACGATAGAGTAAAATCAATGAAACTGAAATTTATTTTATTATAAGGTTAATAAATAAATATTTAATCAGATTAACCAAGAAAAAAAACCAAATATATTGTGAGGTTTCTAGTTGTTTATAGAGGGAGGGCGAGGTCGATACCATTTACACTAATATGTTCCTCCCAAATGCTAGAAGGTTCTTATGATATCACTGTGTTTTCTCCACAATACAAACCCACAAATGGAGAATTGACATCGTTTTTTAAGTATTCCTTTTTTGTTGCTTGCTCTCTGCTGGTTTGGAAACTTTATTTTACCGATTGCCTTCATATATTTAAGATACAAAGTTTTTTTTCTAAGAAAATCCATTCATTAAATGTTTTTATCCTTCCTTCTTTATGGCAACCTTATCACAAATCAATCCTCATATGAAGAACCTTCTTCCATCTTGTTAGCATTTAAATATTCAAATTTTTAAATTAAAAATGTTAAAATAGTTAAGTAAATTTATTGCTACATTATATCAATTATGTTCTCATTAGTTTCTTATATCTTATTCTTTCTGTCAGTATTTTATTTTTCTTTAATAATCTTTTAGCCAGGTTCTGTGGGTGATCAAATTTCCTGTTATTCTGTAGCTGAAATACATTTTTATTGTGCTCACTCTTGAAAAATATTAGGCTTGGATATAAAATTATATGTTAGAGTTATATTCTTTCAGCAGTGTGAAGATATTACCCAGCTTTCTTTTGGCACCTATTGTTGTAAATGAAATATCCATTGTCAGTTGGTCACTCCTTTATTGTTAAAATGCCTTTTTGCTAGTTTTTATAACTTATTTTATCCTTAATGTACGGCATTTTTCACTGTAATGTATCTAGGTATAGGTTTATTTATTTTTCTCTTTATTATTAAAAATGCACATTTTATCAGGGGTCATATATTGTCCCCTCCCAATTTTGGAAACATCAAAATTGTTTATTCTAATGCAGTTTCTCCTCTATTTTACTATCCTCTCTAATTAAAAACAAAAACAGGGCTTCCCCGGTGGCGCAGTGGTTGAGAATCTGCCTGCTAATGCAGGGGACACGGGTTCGAGCCCTGGTCTGGGAAGATCCCACATGCCACGGAGCAGCTGGGCCCGTGAGCCACAATTGCTGAGCCTGCGCGTCTGGAGCCTGTGCCCCACAACGGGAGGGGCCGCGATAGAGAAAGGCCCGCGCACCGCGATGAAGAGCGGCCCCCGCACCGCGATGAAGAGTGGCCCCCGCTTGCCGCAACTGGAGAAAGCCCTCGCACGAACCGAAGACCCAACACAGCCAAAAAAATAAATTAATTAATTAATTAATTAAAAAAAAAAAAAACAAAAAACAAAAACAAAAACCTCATTATATGAATGTTAGGGGTTTTCAGTGTATCCTCCATGGTTCTTAAGAGTTCTTTCACATTGTATGTCTAAATTTTTCTGCATATGTGCTGGTTGAATTTCTCTTACTATCTTCAATTTACCAGTTTTCACTTTGACTTCATCCAGTCTGGAGATTTGCAAAGCATTTTATGAAAAATATTTTGCTATCAGTGAAATATATTTCATGTCATGATTTCCAAACCCTTTTCATAGTAATGGGATATTATTTCCTTTCATAACTTCATGCTACCTTTAAATGTAGTTTGATAGATCATTTATATAATTGAAAATTTTAATATAGTTTTTAAAAGTATTTGTCGGAAAGTTTCATAAAATTAATTTAATTGATGTACATTGTTTTTTGGTAGTATTTTTCTCTTCTCAACATAAAATTAATATTCTATTTTGGCAGTTACCGTATTATGGTAATCTGGATAATGTTATCTAGTCACTAAGCCAGCATGGAATGCCTTCTACCTACCATCCCTCAACTTGGCACTTGCAATTGCTGTAGGTCGCATTTGGCAGTTTTTTCAACTTCCATTCTTTATCATAGGGGCCCTAAATGTAGCCCCTGGTTGTAATCTATGCGTCTGATCCAAGTACTTCATCTTGAAGTGGGGGGCTTTCAAATGCTTCTTTTCTACAGAAGCAAAATTCCTGACTGGTGCCACCCACTTTTGCGTATATCAGAGCTCAGTGAGCCGACTTATGGAATGAACACATTTGCCATTTTATATTTATGTTCGGTCTCTTGTTCTAAATATGTTTGTCTTATATTTGATCTTTGATTTATATATTTTCATATTGTATATATTATAATTACTTTGGCTTACAAGTAGTAATTGAAACATGAACTCACTTTACCATCCCAAATTTTAACTTTGAAGGTAAAAATATACTCATGTGGGTAGAATCAACATTGTATGTTTCTACTCAGAATTTTAAAACTACTTAGGAGTGATTTTTTCTAACTGCATGTTTTTTTTATAGTGTTTTAGAAAGAAAAATGTCTCCATTTTGCACATGCTTAAAAAGAAGTTAATTTTCCAAGAAAACATAATTGTTTACTGTGTATAAGATTCATCCAATTAGCCTCAATTAGTTCTCAATCATTGAGAACATATATATATATAAATTAAATTTATATATAAATCTATATATAAATTAAATTTGAATTTAAGTCATATCAGTTAAATCATAGTTTAGTCATGCTGTGTTTGGGCTCTACAGACAAACATTCTGGGTTTATATCCTGGTTCTGCCATTTTCTAGCTGTGTGATATTAATCAAGATTTCTATATCCTGTGTTTTTTAACATTTTGATATATAAATATATATATATATGTATATATATATATATATAGAGAGAGAGAGAGAGTATGTGTGGTGTGTGTAGTAGTATCTAAATTCTCATAGATTTATTCAAAAATTAAAGTATATGAAAAATACTTAGAACAGTGCTTCACAAAGTTCCTTTGATTATGAAATTACAAGAAAATGGGTATCATAAACACTGGAAAAAATAGTGTTCAAAAATTATTTCAACTGAATCTAATGTTTTCTGGTATTAACTGTATTGGGCAATAAAGGCAAACAAAAATAAAAATTACTACAAGAACAGGAAAAAAGTCTAAATATATTTAATGATTTTTAAGCATAACGTTATAAGGCTTCCAGAAATAATTTGGACCCTGAGATGATATAAATAACTTTTTTTATCAAAAAAATTTGTTTGTACCACTAAATTAAATGAGGCAAAGCAATTATTCAGAGTTTTACTATGTGTAACACATCTTCCTCCCCCTCAAAAAAATAATACTTAAAAATACCTTTCAATGGCTCTGCTGTTCATTTAAGATGAAATAATAGATCCTAAGTAAAGTGATTGGAGTAACCTAACAGATCTTTAAGTATCTATGGATGAATTAGGTGACTTCAGAAAATAGAAGAGTTGAGTATATTTTCCAAGATGTCAAATTCCTGGTTAACTCTTCTGGAAGGGGTGAAGAGATAACACAAACAATAACTACAGCAACAATAAAAACAAAACTAATGAACAAGTAGGCAAAACTGTACTGCAGCCAGGATTCATGAGTTTACTTTCTGATTCTGATCTTTTTCTGACTGTGTGATCCATTTGGTTGAACTTAAATACATTTAAAAATGAGTTCTTGGAAAATTATACATGTGCAAATTGTAGATAATATATTCTTCTAAAACACTATGATGTTTCTTCAACAAATGATAATGGAAAAACTGGATATCTTCATGTAAAGAATGAAGTTGGACTCTTACTTTACACCATATGTCAAAATTAACTCAAAATGGATCAAAGACTTAAATGTAAGACCTAAAACTATACAACTCTTATTAAACAAAAAAAGAAGGAGAAAAACTTTATGGCATTGGATTTGGTAATGATTTTATGGATGTAATATCAAAAGTATAGACAACAAAAGTAAAAATAATTAGACTACATCAAAATTAAAACATCTGTGTATCAAAGGACACAATCAGTAGAGTTCAAAGGCAACTCATGGAATAGGAGAAAAACAACTCATAGAATGGGAGAAAATTCTATTTGCAAATCATGTATCTAATAAGGGGCTAATATCCAGGATATATACAGAATTCTTACAATTCAACAATAACAAAATAAATGACACAAATAACTCAGTTGCCAAAAACTGGGCAAAGGGATTAAATAGACATGTGTCCAAAGAAGATATATAAATGGCCCACAAGCATATGAAAAGGTTCTCAACAACACTAATCATTAGGGAAATATAAATAAAAATCACAATAAAATGTCACTTCATACCCATTAGGATAGCTAATATTTAAAAAACAATAATAACAAGTGTTGGCAACAGAATGGAGAAATTGTAACACTTGTACACTCTTGTTGGAAATGCATAATGATACAATTGCTATGAAAACAATATGGAAGTTTCTAAAAAATTTTTAAATACATTTTTTCATATGATCCAGCAATTCTACTTCTTATACACATCCAACAGAATTGAAATCAGAATCTCAAAGAGATAATTGCACACCATATTATAGCAACATTATTATAGACAAAAGGTGGAAGCAACCCAAGTGTCTATGGATATATGAATGCATAAACAAAATGTGGTATATTCATACAACGGAATATTATTCAGACTTAAAAAGGAAAGAAATTTTGACTCATGTTACACCATGGATGGACCTTGAGGACACTATGCTAAGTGAAATAAGCCAGCCATAAAAAGAAATACTGTATGATTTCACTTCTTTGATGTACCTAGAGTAATCAGATTCATAGAAACAGAAGGTAGAATGGTGATTGCCAGGGGCTATGGAGAGGGCAAACACAGAGTTGTTGTTTAATAGTATGAAACTGTAATTTATAATAAAATATATTTGGTGTTTGTCCCATTTCTGGCATACAGCTCCAAAATTCCTCATTTCCTAAGTGATAAGAGCAACAGAGCATCTTTTTAATTTTAATATTTAGTCTTTTGTCCTCAATTCCTGAATGACTGCAGAGCCAGTAAAGATGAAAGGAACATCTTTTGTTATTCATAACAAGCCCCTTTTAACCAGTTTATGTTAATGAGGTGACTGTTAGAAAGCCCCTCAGAATGAGAGGCTAGTTGCCAGGGGCACTAACAAGTGATTAGAGGGTTGGGACATTCAGCTCCACCCCTTGACTACCAGGTAAAAGAGAGGGCCTGGAGATTGGGTTCAATCACCAATGGCCAATGACTTAATCAATCACACCCCTGTAATGAAGACTCAAAAAAAAAAAAAAACTAAGATAAGGAGTTCAGAGGTTCAGAGCTTCTGTTTTGGTGAACATGTGGAA
Source organism: Balaenoptera acutorostrata (assembly GCF_949987535.1). Classification (NCBI taxonomy): domain Eukaryota; kingdom Metazoa; phylum Chordata; class Mammalia; order Artiodactyla; family Balaenopteridae; genus Balaenoptera; species Balaenoptera acutorostrata. The sequence continues at coordinate 22,466,925 of NC_080075.1, read as the reverse complement.
GTGCTGGGAGAGTGGCATGCCAGGAGGGTATGACACTGTGTGCCCCTTCATTCACAGCTTTCCCTAGTCATCTTTCATCTGGATTTTCCTAAATTGTATCCATTTATAATAAACTGGTAATCTAGTAGTAAACTCTTTTCCTGTGTTTTGTGAGCTGCTTTAGCAAATTAGTGAATCCGAGGAAAGGGTTGTGGGAAGCTCTGACTTATACCCAGTTCATCGTAAGTACAGGTAACCACCTGGACTTCTGGTAGATGTATGAATGGGGGTGGGGGTTTTGGTCTTCTGAGACAGGCCTTAACCTGTGGGATCTGATGCTAACTCAAGATACTGCCAGACCGAATTGAATGGTAGTATACCCATTTAGTGTCGCAGAGAATTAGAGAATTGCCAATTGTGGGAAAAACTCTACTTATATGGTATCAGAAGTAGTGTTTTGAGAGTGTTGAGGAGAAGCAGAGGTTTTTCCTTTGCAAATGGGTATAGGTTCAATTTTGCATAATGGAAAAACTCTGGAGATTAGTTGCATAACAATGTGAATGTACTTAACACTACAGAACTGTACACTTAAAAAGTCGAACATGGTAAATTTTATGTAACATTATTTTCCCTCAATTGAAAAATATTCTATGACACTAGGTAAAAGGGTAAAACAGTATCAAAATAAATAATGACAAAATCTTCTTTGAAACCTTGCAACCAAAAAGTTTAAAACTAAAATGGCACAAATTGTCACATTGACATCTATATTATCAAAGTGGTTCCTTTCCTTATTCTTTAAGAGATATACAATTTTGGCTTAAATATCCAGTTTAAAAAACTCAACAAATAGAAGTTAATGCATTATATGCTATTTTATTCTAAAAATTAGTTTTCTTTAAATTATCTAACTTCTATAATACAATTTACCTGAATTGACAATCCTCCTATATAAAAGAAAACATGGCTTACTGAAATGATATTTTTCAATTTTTAAGTGAAACAAATATTTGAATCATCTTATTTAAATTACTGGCTCTATTGCTTTCAATAGTAAGCATTAATAAGTTCACCATTTTGTCTAAAACAATAGGGGTACTAAGGGATTCATATTAATATAGCATATTCCCATAAAACTAGCTGAAATTTGAAGCTGAGATGATTCAAAAAAAGGTATGGGGTGCTATTAGTCATTCTGATTCCAATGTGTGGATATTTTTGCATTTTGGAAACTATGATTACCTTATGGTAATAAAAATCCTAGTTTCATAAAACAGACAATTATATTTTATATACATAGTAAATGCAGCATAATAAGCCCCCACAAATTATCTAAACATAAAATGAAGTTTTACTTTTGTCTTATTGAACTGTATATGAACTGTACCATAAAAGAAAGAAAAATGCGTCATTAAGTCTTTCTAGTCTTGTCCATTAGGTTTGGTCTATGATTTGTTTTAAACTCATTACATAGTATATCCTGAGATTTGTTTTCAAAATCTCTTCCATATATAGAGGGAGGAGATCAAAGTGTCTTGAGATGCAATAAAACCTACATCTTATTTGTTGTGCATTATTCAACTATTAAAACAAAATTTCTTTTTTTCTATTTTAACTTACCCAGATACTGTATTAATATCTAAGTTGTATTTATAACAAGAAATATTAGTACAAGAAATGTTAGCAAAAAGTTTCCTTTTCAACGTTTAAGTCACAGCTATGTAATATTTTAGAGGTTGAGAAAATGTAGCACACAAATTTTTTATTTTGCTTTGGTAGATCATTATTTCATGTTACTACAAAGTTTTCATAACTGTGATTTGTAATAACAGCAAAATATTTAATAATGTAATTACTGCTCAAATACTTGAGCAGATGTGAATTATTTAACCACCCAGTATGTTAATACTAGTATTTACATCTTCTGATTGTTGATAATAATGTGTATTTAAGTAAGCATATCCTTTTGTATTTTACTTGACATTGGTGTAAATTCAACCCAGTCATTATTGGTGGTTCTATGTGAAGCTTTGCCTAATACACCAGGATGCATCTCATCTTTGCAATCTTTGTTGAAATGGGGGTTTTTCTTTCCCACAATGTTCTTCATAATTTTCAATAAATCTAATCATTTTAATCCATTCTCTTTCCTTTTTTCTGGGGTAAATATCTTACATTTGTCCTGTCACAGAGATGGTTTTTCTGAGGTTTCTGTTCTGCATTTTTCTGCTTCAAAAGTAACATAAATTTTATTATTGCATAGCTGGTTTCATTATAGTCTTATTTCATTACTCCGACATTTATTTCCTCTCTACTGTATAGCATAATTTCACATTATAACATAATTTCACATGTGTCTTTAATAAACTTTTATTTTATGATGGCTTTAGATTTACAGAAATGTTGTGAAGATGGTACCTAGAGTCCCCATGTACCTGCACCCAGTTTCCCCTGTTATTAACATCTTACATCAATATGATTCTTTTGTCACAGTTAGTGAACCGATATTAAAACATGACGGTTAACTGAACTTCATGCTTTATTCAAATTTCCTTATCTTTACTTATTGTCCTCTTTTTGTGTGTACTAGGATTCTATCCCTTATATTTAGTCATACTGTCTCCTTAGGCTCCTCTTGGCTGTGACAGTTTCTCAGACTTTCCTTGTTTATGATGACCTTGACAGTTTTGAGGCGAACCGGTCAGATATTTTACAGACTGTCCCTCGAATAGTTTTGTCTGATGCTTTCCTCATGATTAGACTTGGGTTAGGTGTTTTTTGGAAGAAGCCTGCAGACATATGGTGCAATTTTCATCACATTATATATATGTCACATACTATCAATATGAGTTATTATCATTGATATTAACCTTGACCATATGGCTGATGTAGTGTTTGACAGTTTTCCCCACTCTAAGGTTCCCCCTCCCACTCCTTTACATACTGTACTCTTCAGAGGAAAATCGCTATGCACAGCCCACATTTAAGGAAGGGGGAAGTTGTGTGTGTTCTACCTTCTTTTTTTTTTTTAATTAATTCATTAATTTATTTATTTTTGGCTGTGTTGGGTCTTCGTTTCTGTGCGAGGGCTTTCTCTAGCTGCGGCAAGCGGGGGCCACTCTTCATCGCGGTGCGCGGGCCTCTCACTATCGCGGCCTCTCTTGTTGCGGAGCACAGGCTCCAGACGCGCAGGCTCAGTAGTTGTGGCTCACGGGCGTAGTTGCTCCGCGGCATGTGGGATCTTCCCAGACCAGGGCTCGAACCCGTGTCCCCTGCATTGGCAGGCAGACTCTCAACCACTGCGCCACCAGGGAGGCCCAGTTCTACCTTCTTGAGGGTGGAGTGTCTACACTTATGACATGGAATTATTCAGCACTGAACAATCTGTCTCTTCTCCCTCATATATTTATTCAATAATTTACTTATAACTGTATGGATACTTATTTTATACCTTGAATGTGTATGTGTTTTATATGAATGTTATTATATTTTGTTGTAACTTTTCTTTTCACTAATAATATATAAGATATATTTCCATGTCAGTTATCTAGATTTTCCTTTCATTTTGTTTGCTGAATTTTATTTAATACCAGATTTTACTGACTATAAGATGCATTTTTCAATGTTTTAGAATTTCTGAAGTAGAGATGCTTTAAAATTGATAGTATCTTATACTCACCATAAGCCTGGGGAATTTGTATCCTATTTGCCACTGCCTATGCCCATAAATACTTGGTGAAAGACATTCATATTTTTATCACTTCACTTGAATTTTGCCATGATTGGTACAACCTGTGCTGAGTTTAGCATTCCATAGACTTCCAAAAGCTTATGCTGTGATTTGGCATTAATTTAAATGTTATTTTCTATGTAGAAAGGCATGGACACAGACAGCAAAATATAATAAAATAACTATTCATCATTGTAAATAATATTTCACATTCTTTTTAAAAAACACAACAAAATTCTCTTTAGGAACTAAGAAAAGGAGATACCTACAGTAGATAATATCAGCTGTGTTACTGAGAAATTAGTACAAGTTTGACTTTCACATTTCACATATTGCAAATGTATATATATAAATAGATGATAGATAGATAGGTAATCCCTTATAATTGTTGAAATAAATTTCAAAGTAAATAGAATGTAACTGACATTGTTACATTAATTGTTACATCACCCTGGACCGGTTGAAGGGTCATAAAGAACTATATTAAAGGCATTTTCACATTTTAATTGAATATTTTTTAATTTTTTAAAAAATTTAATTAATTTTTAATTCAGTTTAACTTAAGTTTTGATTGCACATAATATAATGATTCATATTATTATTTGTTTTACTTTAGATGCAATATAACAAGGAAATTAATATATCATGATATTTTTAACCATTTATGTCTTTTACAATTTGATTATTTGGTTATTACAACTCATTCTTCATTGAACACCTTTCCACATGCCTTCTTGTTCATTTGTTCATGTACTTCTCCTGGATAGATATCAAGGGATAGAACTGATGGTCATACTATACACACACTTAAAAATTAGTGCTGTTATATTTTTCTCGAAAGTGCTCATAAAAATATTTTAGTTTTATCAAGAGTGTATGGAACTATAATTTCTCTATTCCCTTGAAACATATATTATAAAATGTTTAAATTTTCCAATTTTAAACACAATAAGTGGTATGTCAGCATAGTTGTAACTTGTAATTAATTTGCATTTTCAGTTACTATTCTTTTACTGTTTGCATTAGACGTTTCCATCCTCAAAACCATGATGATGGGGAAAAGAGAAAGTGACAAAACTTAGGCACCATTTGATGAGCACTGTGTTTCATTTCTCTTGGTTTTCAGAATTGTGATGTAGCAAATAGTGCAAAAGCCTGACATCCTGGGGTGGTTCCAGACTAGGGCCATTCCCAAGTGACCAAGGCATTTGTGTTATTGGGAAACAAGATAGGAGATAATCTTGGAAATGTAAATCAGTACTGAATTGTGAAGTGCATTTTAAATTCTACCAAGAAAATTGGATTTTATTTTTAAGGAGCAAAAGACATTTAAGTCTTTAAGCATGTAAATGACATGATCTGAATGGAAGCATGAAAGATAACACTGGCCATACTATGGACATGGATGTTAATAAATAAAGTTAGAGATATGTAAATAGTCACATAGGAATGTATTTATGAAGAAGCTATAGTTATGGAGAGGTTTTTATAGGTTTACAAATTGAAGGTTACTGCCCAGATAAATGTGTGAAGAGAAAGGAGAAGGAACAGAGTCAGGTATGACTGAAAATATCCTTGCACGGGCAAATGATGGGTAAGTTCGTTTTATTCAAAATCAAATGTTAAAGACATACATAGGACACAGCATTACAGAAGTCATAACAGAGAAAATATCCACTGACTGACAGCCAATACTAGCTTTATTTTACCTATTTGAATTATCCAGGAGAGTATCTGCCATTTAAATTTTTTTTAAGGACCGGATTTGATTATATAGTCACAATAAGAGAGTGGGTTCATCTTGTACTCTTATCGGAGTACAGATAGTAGTACCTTATGTCAGTGGAATCAATTGTGGACAGAGACGAGCTCCAAGTTTATCATGAATTAATGCAGTAGATGTGACAGTCATAATATAAAGTCATTCTATTGGACTTGTCTTGGGGGGTCATTCCTCAATCATGACCAGGTTTAGCAGGGTTCTTCCTGGGTCCCTGATGAGTTAAATCTATAACTCCCAATCCCCTAACTATTTGCATCTAGGCTATTATTTCTTTAGCTTTGCTACATGAAATGCATTTTCTTTCCCAAATGGTCCTTATCCATCTTCTGAATCCCTAATCATGCTGCTCCCTGTGCTTCCCTCCTAATGGTTGAAGAACCTGGGCTAGGAACTTGTTAATCACAGTGCCCTTAAAGCTATACTTGGTAGCTTCAAGAAGCCGTCCCAGAGTCTCTGCCCTATTCCAGCTTTAGAAGTCTGAAGTAAAGAAAAGAGTAATCCCATCCTACTGTTGAAAAGTGTCCCTCTGAGTTGGTTCAGACTAGCAACTTTGTTCTCCCCAACTTTTCCTTTCTCCCAACATCAAACTTCAGCCCTCCTTCTTCAAGTAAGTCCTGTCTGTAGAACAAACAGTGGGGGGAAAAAATCACCATAACACCAACTTATTAATTATAATGAGAAACACAACTGTCAAGTGGACCAAAATGCTTGATGCAGAAGAACTGCTGAATGAAAAGTTAATTATAATGTGAGGGTCAGCTTATTATTTTATTCTAGGGAGAAAACTTCCAAAGTCAACAGGTACATTATTAAGGCAGCACATTCTCTCCTTGTGGACATATTACTTGTAAAGCCAAATAATTTTTGTGATGATAATTTCATAATAAGGGAGCAAGATATATGATTTGAATTTTAAGTGGCTTCTCCTAAAGGTGAAGTTTATATCACTGCAGACTGCAGCAAGGCTGTTTAGGCCTTATCCTTGAGTCCCAGCACTCACTTCCCTGGACAGTGCTGGGTGGACATCATCACCCTTTGCCTCTTTTGGTTTACCTTATATGTAACAAAAGAAGATATTATGTATAGTCAGCATAGAGTTGGTAGACAAAGACAAGAATAAAATATCTCAGAAAGACATTAGAGGGAAATTAAAGGAACATAAGTGTAAGGAATAGAACACTGAGGCAAAAGTATCATGAATTGACAGACTATGGGTTCATATTAACTATAAAAAGATTAAATTAAACTTTTGAAAGGAAATGAGCTATACATTTTGTAGCTATTCTTAGCAATGATTGCATATTTATGATTTCAAAGATGATAAAGTAGTTTTAGAAGTTAAAAAGCTTTAGGTGTGGCCATAGTGAAATGAAACAATCTGGCCAGGATCTACTTCCCAGCACATCCATTTCTCATGCCAAGAAATCCTGTAGAAAATCAATGAGTGAGAATCCAAAAGCAGTGGATTCCTTTGGAGAATCAAGCCACTTTGGATTTAATCAGATATCACAACTAGCCTAAGTCAGTTTTCATACAGATGGGAACTATTAGTCCAAACACTTGTTATAAGGTCACAGAACATCAGAGATGACAAACATGTGGTTTCCTCAAAAGTGTAATAAGATAGAGAATTTAGGAAATTATTGCCTTAAAATGTAGGCAATCATGAATAATATCTTAATTTTCTCATCATACAAATATGTGTATGTAATGAGAATAACACCCAATGAAACATGAAAAAAACACATTGAAAACAGCTTCTTTCAGAAAGGCTTGCTAATAAATGTATATAAACCATCAACATGAAAAAGACAAAAGACCTTCACTCATTATTCATTTTACTACTAAAATATCCTAAGACTTTTTTGATGTTCCTTGTTATGCCAGACTTAGTAAAGGATACACAATTAGCAAATGATTCTCAAGTAATTGACCCAAAATCTTGCCTTTTCTTTTGTTACTTAGAGCATTTGAGATAATTCATTTAGAAAGCAAATGCTAATTCCACAATACAGTTGGAAGATCTGAGCTGAAGAATTAGACAAAATAAAAATACTTTACATATTTACTACATGTTTATTTTAAAATGTGTGATAATTTTTACAAAAAAAAGAGTCTGAGAGACATGATAAATATTACTTGTGATATATTCTACCACATGCAAGGTGAGTACTTGTTGCATAAAGTTTACATTAGACTTTATGTACCTGGTTGGGTCATTGCACCTCCAACAGGGAATAAATATTTTTTGAATGTTTGGAGAGGATAGAGAAGTTATCTCTGTTGTGCTGTGGTAGTCTGGTTAATGCAATTTGATATTTGTATCAGTTATTCATCACAGAATTCCTATTGGGGTACAAAGATGGGGATTTGAGGGAGCGTTTAAGTTCTTATTTTGCAGCTTTGAATAGTCCTGAAGAGAGCGATTATACCATAGGGGAGGATGAAAGCCATTCTCCATTCCTCTAGCGGGGTTGGTAAGGTACATGAGCTTAATCTTATAATCCATGCCTTAAATCTCACTAGGAGAAAATACATTTCTCTCTCCAAACACACTGGTCCTGCTGATTATTTCCATTTGGAAGGCAGCTGCTTAGAATATAGTCCCTTTTTGTGTTTCATAATAACTGAAATGATTGAAGCCAACAAGGCTAATTTGATTTGTAAGAATAATTGAGGTCAATATGTTCAGGCTAGAGAGTGGAAAACTTACTATTAAATACAAATGAAATTATAATCTTCTCTATCTGAATGATAAGTACAGAGAAAGTCAGGAAAAACTCAAGTAAAATTCAGCCTAAATAATTATAAGAATTGAAAAATGAAATACTTAAGTTATAATGTCTACCTGAGATTTCATGGTAGACTGAGCAGATGAAAAACATCATTACAGCATAAAATAAGCTATCATACCTAAATTACTAATCACTGAACATAATTAAAATCTTCTTAATAATTTAACTGCACACCATCATAGTACATACAGAAGAAATGAACACATTCCTTAGCAAAATATCACCTGAATCTCTATTTATAGTGGGTTCATGTTCAAGAAAACACTGGTTTAATGAAGTTAAAAACAATAGAAATGTAATTCATCATTAAAGATATGTAAATCATTTTAAAATAGCCACCAATGAAAGTCAGTGAAATAAATTTTTCTGATTATAAGCACACATATCATCAAATCTATAAGGGCATGAGACTTCACTTATCTATTTTTCCATTCAACAATCATTTATTGGACATTTTAATATGCTCAGTATGGTGCCTGGCACAATGTGGGCTCATAATAATTTTGGTTTAATAAGTATGAATAAATATAAATGATATAATGCTGTATTGAACTCATGTACTTATAACCTTTTAAAACATTTCTTTATTAAGATCATTTGGATAAGTAAAATAAAATATATAATACAAATAAAGTTGGTAGGTTCCAAGAGTAGAAACATATTTACTGTTAAATGTTACTCCAAAAGTACTTTAGAAAATTAAAATTCAAAACAAGAAAACAAGAATAATAACTCCCCATATTTTTAAATTTACCAGTTTAGCATATTCAAATTAAGGGGATCATTGCTAAATACTATGTTGACAGTAACTGAAGGTGTCACGGGCTCATCTGTAGAAATGGCAATTGTATTATGGCTCCTCCTTGCAGGGCCTTTCCACTCTTTCCTTTTTGCTGCCACTCTTCATGAGAACAGGTATGAGCTTCCTTTGGAAGTGAGATTACAACTGGGAAGTTACAGTCTCAATCAGAATAATAAAACTGTTATACCCAACAATGCTCAGGAAATACTATCCCAGCTGGATACCCTATTGGAAGAGTCCAGTTGTCAGCTTTATAAAGGTCTTAAGTTGAAATTAATTGAAACTGTACAGGAAAATTTCCTCACGGCGACACAAGGCTAAGAAGATTTGAATGAAAAAATGTACACTAATTTACTTCTCTGACTCGGACAATTCCGTTTCCTTAGCTATCTATAATTTGCTGTGCAGATTCTGCTCCAAGATGAAGGTATAGTCTAAATACCTTGGATGGACTGAGCTCCTATTTCCCACAAAGCCAACAGAAGGGGAGAAATGCTTCAGAGAAAACTGATGTGAAATGAAGTTCTTATAAGTCCACAATTTCTGATTAAAAAAAATGGAAAAGATAGTATGTTAAACATAAAAGTTACTAATGGCTTTCAATTTAAACATTTGTTTTACTCATTCAAAGAGAACTGACCATTTGAAAATAAAACAAAACAGTTGTACTGTTTATATTTTGTTTTACCCTTTACTGAGGTATAATTGGCATAAAAATCAACTGCACATATTTTAAATATACTATTTGATAAGTTTTCATGTATTCACACCTGTGAAAACATCACAACCATAAAGGGAGTGAACATATCCTTTACCTGCAAAAGTTTCCTTGTGTACTTTACAACTTCACTGTGCCCCCTCTTTGCCCATGCCTGGGTAAATACTAATCTGATTTTTTTCCATATAGATTAGTTATATTAATATAATTTTATATACATGCAATCACAGAGAATGTACTCTTTCTTGTCTGAGTCCTTCACTTAGAGTATTTTTTTTTTTACAATTAGTGCTGAGAAATATCCCGATCTATGGATATACCACAATTTGTTCATCCATTTATGGTGAACATTTGGGTTATTTCAAGTTTTGGGATATGACAGATATATCTGCTATAGAAATCTGTGTACAAGTCTTTCTATCAACATATAGGAAAGCCATATTATCCTGTTCATATCTGTAAAATCTGTAGTAATGTTACCTCTCTCATTCCTGCTGTTGGAATATTTGTGTCTTCCCTCCTTTTTTCTGTGATTGATCTGACTAGAGGTTTACCATTTTTTCCCTGAAGAACAGGTTTTTGAATTCATTGATTTTTCTCTATGCCTCTCTTTTTTATTTATTTTTGTTATGATCTTTATTTTTTCCTTCTCCTTACTTTGGGTTTACTTAGTGACGCTTCTCTAGTTTCTTATGAGAGAGATGAAGTCATTGGCTAGAGACCTTTCTTGTTTCCTAATATAGGCATTTTGTATCATAAATGCCACTTAATACTATTTTAGCAGTTTTACTATTTGGATATGTTGTATTTTATTTTTTGTTGACTTCAAAATACATGTTTATTTTCACTTTTTATAGCTTTTTGATCTATTTGTAATTGAGAAGTCTGTTATTTAGTTTCCAAATATTTGGCAATGTCTGAGAGATCTTTCTGTTTTTGAGTATTTATTTAATTCATTGTGAACAGAGAAATATATACTTTTTATAACTTCTTTTAAATTTATTGAAACTTGTTTTATGATCTATCTTGTTAAATGTTTCATGTGCACTTGAAAAAAGCTTGTATTCTGCTGGCTTTGGGGTGAGAAGCCTATAAATGTCAATTAGATAAAATTGAATGATGGCATCTTTCTATATCCTTACTGCTTTTCTGTCTACTTATTCTCTCAATTATTGAGAGTGGTATTGAAATCTTCAACTATACTTGTGAATTTGTCTAGTCCCCCTTGCAGTTCTATCAGTTATTGCTTTGTGTGTTTTGAAGCTCTGTTATTAAGGGAATAACATTTAAGGTTGTTATGTCCACTTGATGTCTTAACCCCTTCAACAATATCAAATGGCCTTCTTTAACCCTAGTAATATTTTTTGCTTTGATAACTTCAAGATTAATATAGCCAGTAAAACTTTCCTTCTTCTCCTCCTCTTCCTTTTTACCTTTTATTTGTTTTTTCATGGTTGTGTAAGACAGAGATCTTGGTAGGCTTAACTAGGTTCTCTGCTTAGGGCCAAAAAGGCTGAAATCAAGATGTTGGTTGCATTAGGAAGTCATCAGAAGACTTATGGGAAGAATTATATTCTAAGCCCATTCAGGTGGCTGGAAGAATCTAGTTCCTTGTAGTTTTAGGATGAAGTTCCCTGTGTCCTTGTTAGTTTTCCACTGAGGATGGTTGTCAGTTCTCAGAGACCACTCTCAAGTTCTTGTGCTTTGTCCCTTCCATAACCAAGCCAGCACCAGTGCATCAAAGTCAACAAAGTGAATCTAGTTCTTCTCATTCTTTGAATCTATCTCTATGACTTTGTTTTCTGTAACCACAGAAAATTGTGCTTTTAAGAGTTCATGTGATTAGACTAACACCCCCCCAAACTTCATTTGATTAACTTAAACTCAACTACTGAAAACTTTAATTAAATCTTTGGTATCATTTACCATGAAACATAACAGAAATAAGGCATAAGTGCTCATTATATTCATATTCTCAGGGATTAAGGAAGGAAATTGGGCATGGAGGTGAAGGCAATTTAGGAGTCTGTCTATCATACTCTTCCAGACTCCAGACTCCAACCTGGTCTTTTCTCTTAGACATCTCCTATGAATGCTACACTAGTGTTCAAAATATAGCTCATTTCAATGTTTCCTAGCTCTACTATTATCATTATTTGTCTAAGCCATATAGGTTCACAGTTTAGTCATGTTTATCCTTTCCTTCCCTATGACTTTTGCCCATTTAATTAGCCATCAAATTTGATCCATACTGCCACTGAAATGATGCTCACATCACCTCTAATATTACTATCATTAGTTCTGACCTTCTTTCTTTTTTTTACTTGTACTGTACAATAACCTCTAAACTGGTAGAGAAATAATGCCAGTCTCTCCCATCTAGTATTGCATTTGTATGGCACTTTATAACTGTTAAAATATCTTCGCACCTATTATTTAATTCTTGTGGCAATTCTGTTCACTAAGCCTTATTGCTTCAGTGTGCAGTTAGGGTCAGTCTGCAAAAGTTAAACAATTACACAGTTTCTCACAACTAATAACTTATTTATCATCAAATTATGCTTTACCCATCTCTTTTTTTTCAAGAGAACCTCAGCTTTCATTTCTTTTATTGAAGTATAATTTATAATATATTAGTTTCAAGTATACAACATAGTGATTTCATATATTTGTAGATTGTACTTCATTTCAAGTTACTACAAAATAATGGCTATATTTCCCAGTGCTGTACAATATATCCTTTTTGCTTATCTATTTTGTACATAGAAGTTTGTATCACTTGGTATCATAACCCTATCTTGGCTTCCCTCCTTCCCTCTCCCCACTGGTAACAACTAGTCTGTTGTCTATATCTGAGAGTCTGTTACTGTTTTGTTATAGATATTTGTTTCTTTTATTTTTTTAGATTCTGCACATAAGTGATAACACAGAGTAATAGTCTTTCCCTGTCTGACGTATTTCCCTAAGAATAATGCTCTCTAGGACCATGCACATGGTTGCAAATGGCAGAATTTCATTCTTTTTAATGGCTGAATAACCATTGTACACATATACCACATCCTCTTTATCCTTTCATCTGTTGATGGACACTTAGGTTGCTTCCATATCTTGGCTATTGGAAGTAATCAGCTAGGAACACTGGAAAGCATGTATCTTTTCAAATTAGTGTTTTTTGTTTTCCTTGCATACATACTCAGAAGTGGAATTGCTGGATCATATGCTAGTTCTATTTTTAGATTTTTGAGGAAACTCCATATGTTTTCCGTAACTGCAACACCAGTTTACATTCCCACCAACTGTGGTACAAGGGTTCCCTTTGCTCCACATCCTTGCCAACATTTGTTCCTTGTGGTCTTTTTGATGAAAGCCATTCTAGCTTGTGTGAGGTGATAACTCAGTGTGGTTTTGTTGTTGCTGTTGTTGTTGTTGTTGTAGAATTGATTGTTTTATTTCCTCAACAGAAGGGAGGTGGGCCTCCAGCTGAGCACCATGTGGGCTGCTCCCCTCCCCCTGTGCCCTTGATGTGGTTATGATTTGCATTTTTCTGATGATTAGTGATGTTTAGCATCTTTTCATGTGCCTGTGGGTCATCTTTAGGTCTTCTTTGGAAAAATATCTACTTAGGCCTTCTGCCCATTTTTAATCAGGTTGTTTGTTTTTTATGTCAATTTGTAAGAGCTTTTTCATATTTTGGATATTATTTTATATTTTGGATACTCATATCACTTGCAAATGTTTTCTCCATTCAGTAGGTTGTCTTTTCATTTTGTTGATGGTTTTATTTGTTGTGCAAAAGCTTTTAAGTTTAATTAGGTCCCATTTGTTTATTTTTTATTTTGTTTCTTTTGCCTTAGGAGACAGATCCACAAAAATAGTGTTATGATTTATGTCAAAGAGTGTTCTGCTTATGATCTCTTCTAGGAGTTTTATGGTTTCAGGTATTACATAGATGTCTTTAACCCATTTTGAGTTTATTTTTGTATATGATGTGAGGAAATGTTCTAATCTCATTGTTTTACATGGAGCGCTTCAGTTTCTACAGCACCACTATTGACAAGGCTATCTTTTCTCTATTGTATATTCTTGCCTCCTTGTTTCTGGGTTCTCTATTCTGTTCCATTGATCTATGTGACTGGTTTTGTGCCAGTGCCCTGTTGTTGTGATTATTGCAGCTTTGTAGTATAGTCTAAAGTCAAGGAGCATGATACCTCCAGTTTTGTTCTTTTTTCTCAGTGTTGCTATGACAATTCAGAGTCTTTTGTTGTCCATTTGACTTTTAGGATTATTTGCTCTATTTCTATAAAAAAATGAGGTGGGTATTTTGATAAGGATTGCATTACATCTGTAGATTGCTTTGGGTAGTATGGACATTTTAACAACATTAATTCTTCTAATCCAAGAACACAGAAAATATTTCCAATTCTTTGTATCATTTTCACATTTCTTCATCAATGTTTTATAGTTTTCAAAGTATAGGTCTTTCAACTCTTTATTAAGTTCATTCCTATGTATTTTATTTTATTTTTTTTTTATTTTATTTTTTTTTTAAAGGATTTTCTTATTTATTTATTTATTTATTTATCCTTGGCTGTGTTGGGTCTTCGGTTCGTGCGAGGGCTTTCTCCAGTTGCGGCAAGCGGGGGCCACTCTTCATCGCGGTGCGGGGACCGCTCTTCATCGCGGTGCGCGGGCCTTTCTCTATCGCGGCCCCTCCCGTCGCGGGGCACAGGCTCCAGACGCGCAGGCTCAGCAATTGTGGCTCACGGGCCCAGCCGCTCCGCGGCATGTGGGATCCTCCCAGACCAGGGCTCGAACCCGTGTCCCCTGCATTAGCAGGCAGATTCTCAACCACTGCGCCACCAGGGAAGCCCTATTTTATTTTTTAATGCTATTTTAAACAGGATTTTTCTATTGCTTTCTCTTTCTGATAGTTCATCATTAGCACATAGATAAACAACAGATGTCTGTATATTAATCTCGTATCCTGTAACTTCACTGAATTAATTTTAGTTCTAAAAACTTTTTGATGGAAACTTTAGGGTTTTTTATATATAGAACCATTTCATCTGCAAATAATGACAGTGTTATTTCTTCCCTTCCAATTTGGATGCCTTTTATTTATTTTCCTTTCTGATTGCTGTGGCTAGGAATGTCAATACTGTGTTAAATAGAATTGGTAAGAGTGGACATCCTTGCCTTGTTTCTGATTTTAGAGAACAGCTTTTTGGTATTTTAACATTGGGTAATATATTAGCTGTGGGTTTGTCATTAATGGTCTTTATTACATTGAGGTATGTTCCCTTTATACCAACTTTGATGAGAGCTTTTATCATGAATGGATGTTGAATTTTATCAAGTGCATTTTCTGCATCTATTGAGATGATCATGTGATTCTTATTCTTCCTTTTGTTAATGTGGTATCACATCGATTTGTGAATATTGAATCATTCTTGCATCACTGGAATAAATTCCATTGATCATGGTGTAGGATTCTTTTTATATATTGATGATTTTGTTTACTAGTATTTTGTTGAGAATTTTTGCATATATATTTATCAGAGATATAGGTCTATAATTTTCTTTTTTTGTAGTGTCTTTGTGTGGTTTTTGTATCAGGGTAGTGGTGGTCCCATAGAATGTATTTGGGAGTGCTCAATCCTCTTTAATTTTTTGGAATAGTTTAAGAAGTTTAAGTATTAGCTCTTCTTTATATTTGATAGAATTCCCCTATGAAGCTGTCCAGTCCTGTGCTTTTGTTTGCTGGGAGGTTTTGTTTGTTTGTTTTACAAATTCATTTATACTATTCATTGGTCTGTTCAAATTATCTCTTTCTTTTTGATTCAGTCTTGGCAGGCTGTATATTTCTAGAAATTTGTCTATTTCTTCTAGGTCGTCCGATTTGTTGGCATACAGCTGTTTTGTAGTATTCTCTTGTGAATTTTTATATCTCTGTGGTATTTGTTGTTATTTCTCTTCTTTTATTTCTTATTATGTTTATTTGGGTCTTTCTCTTCTTCTTGATGAGTTTTCCTAAAAGTTTATCAATTTTGTTTATCTTTTCAAAAAACCAGCTCTTGGTTTCATTGTTTCTTTCCAGTGTTTTGTTTTGTTTTTTTTTCTGATCTCTATTTTATTTATTTCCTCTCTGATCTTTATTATTTCCTTCCTTCTGCTGACTTTGTGTTTTGTTTGTTCTTCTTTTGCTAATTCCTTTAGATGGTAAGTTAGGTTCTTTATTTGAGATGTTTCTTGAGGTAGGCCTGTATTGCTATAAACTTCTGCCTTAGAACTACTTTTGCTGCATCTCATAGATTTTAGAAAGTTGTGTTTCCATTTTCATTGTTTTGAGTTATATTCTGATTTCCTCTGATTTTTTCATTGACCGATTGTTTTTTTTTTTTTTTGTAGCATGTTGCTTAGTCTCCACATGTTTGCACTCTTCATTTTTGTTCTTTAAAATTAATTTCTTGTTTGATAATATATGGTCAGAAGAAATGCTTGATTTAATTTATATCCTCTTAAAACTTTTGTGACTTGTTTTTTGGCCTAGCATGTGATCTATCCTAGAGAACATTCCATATGCCCTTGAAGAGAATGTGTATTCTGCTTTTTTTTGAATAAAATGTCCTGTAGATATCTATTAAGTCTAACTGGTCTACTGTGTCATTTAAGACCAATGTTGCCTTATTGATTTTCTGTCTCAGTTATCTGTTCATTGATGTAAGTGGGAATGTTAAAGTCCCCTACTATCATTGTATTATTGTTACATATATATATATGTAATGTGTATTATTGTTATATATATGTAATATCCTCTTCTCATATCTATTCTTTTATCATTATATAATGTCTTTCTTCATCTTTTGTTATAGACTATGTTTTAAAATCTATTTTGCCTGTTATGAATATTGCTTCTCCCATTTTCTTGCCATTTCCATTTGTAATAAAGATCATTTCCCATCCCCTAACTTTCAGTCACTGTGTGTCTTTAGCTCTGAAGTGAGTCTCTTATTAGCAGCATGTAGATGGGTCTTATCTTTATGCCCAATCAGCCACCTGATGTCTTTTAATTGTAGTCCATTGATATTTAAGGTAATTATTGATATGTCTGTACTTATTGCATTTTTATGATGTGTTTTACAATTGTTTTGTAGTTCTACTCTGTTCTTTTCTTCTTCTATTTGTTTCTCCCCTTATGGTTTGATGATTTCATTTAGTAGTATGCTTGTGTTCATTTCTCTCTATTTTTTTGTATCTCTGTAGATTTTTGATTTGTGGTTACCATGGGATTCATATAAACTGACATATAACTAACTCTTTGTTTTAAACACAGTCCTTTAAATTCAAAAAATGCTAAAAGGTCTACATTTTTTACTCCCTTCTACCACATTTTTGGTTTTGATGTCAAATTTTATGCCTTCATGTTTATCCCTTTACTTATTACTGTAGTTATAGTTGATTTTACTGGCTTATTTAAGTGTTTGATTCTCAGCCTTTGCAATACATTGACTTTACTAGAGTGATTTTTCATTTCCTATAGATTCTCACTTCTTGCTGTAACCTTTCTTTTCCACTTAAAAGATGACCCTGGGGCTTCCCTGGTGGCACAGTGGTTGAGAATCTGCCTGCCAATGCAGGGGACACGGGTTTGAGCCCTGGTCTGGGAAGATCCCACATGCCGCGGAGCAACTGGGCCCGTGAGCCACAACTACTGAGCCTGCGCGTCTGGAGCCTGTGCTCCACAACGGGAGAGGCCGCGATAGTGAGAGGCCCGCGCACCGCAATGAAGAGTGACCCCCGCTTGCCGCAACTAGAGAAAGCCCTCGCACAGAAATGAAGACCCAACACAGCTAAAATAAATAAATAAATAAATTTATATTAAAAAAAAAAAAAAAAGATGACCCTGTAACATTTATTTTAGGATAGGTGTAGTATTGATGAACTCTTTTAGTTTTTGCTTGTCTGTACTTCTGAGAAGTCATTTATTTTTCCTTCATTCTAAATAATAATTTTGTTGAGTAGAGTGTTCTAGGTTGCATGGTTTCTCTTTCAGCATTTTGAACATATCATGTTACTCTCTTCTGTCCTGCAAAATTTCTGCAGAAAAATCAGCTGATTGTCTGTTAGGGTTCCCTTGCATGTAACTCTTTGTTTTTCTCTTTCTGCCTTTAGAATTCTCTCTTTATCTTTAACTTTTGCTCTTTTCATTATGTTAAGTCTTAGTGTGGTTTGTTTGGCTTCTTCTTATTTGGGATCCTCCTTGTTTCCTATACCTGGATATCTCTTTCCTTCTTCATGTTTGGGAAATTTTCAGTAATAATTCAATTAAATACATTTTTAACCCCCTTCTCTCTCTCTTCTTCTCTTGGGACCCCTATAACGTGAATGTTGGTATGCTTGAAGTTGTACCTGTAACTGTTTTGATTTTTTTAATTTGCTTTTCTTTTTGCTCTTCTGATTGGGTAATTTTCATTATTCTATCTTCCAGATAATTTATGCATTATTCTGTATCACCTCGTCTGCTATAAATCCCTTCTAGTGTGTTTTTCATTTCAGTTATTATTTTCTTCAGTTCTGACAGGTTTTTTTTTTTTTATTTTCTAGTTCCTTATTAAAATTCCCACTGTGTTCATATATTCCTTTCCCTAATTAAGTTAGCAGTCTTATTACTAATGCTTTGAATTCTTTATCTGGTAAATTATTTAGTTCTAGTTCATTAGTTGTTTTCTTCAAGGGTTTTTCTCGTGTTCTTTCAGTTGAGACTAATTCCTCTGTCTTCTAATTTTGCTTAATTTTCTCTGTGTCTATGAAATTAGGTGATACAGTTACCTATTGCTGTCTTGAAGGGGTGTCCTTGTGTGAGAGTATCCCTACGCAGTATGCAAGTGCCTGGTGGCTTTGATGGGAGATCTGCATTTGATGTGAAAACAAGTCATGTCTTTCCTCAGTGTGTGCTGGCAACTATCAGCTTGGTAGGAACTGAGGCTGGATATGGAGTGGTTAGAGCCAGAGACAGGTGTAAGCTGGGGCTTCTCCCATGCTCATTTGTTGTCATGTCATAGCCCTATCGGGGTGGGGGTGGGTCCCAGGTTGCTTGAACAGGATTGCGGTGGTTTGGGTCTGAGCTGGCACATTTTCCTTTAAGTGTGTGCTCTACCCCTACCAGCACTAGTGCCTTTGCCCCAGAAGGGAGCACTGCTGGAGCAAGAGGGGCTGGTGTGGGCAGTTGCCATAGATCATGGCACTGCTGGGGCAGTCTGCCTGGGTTCTGAGACCCAGACTCCTTCTGATGTGCTGCTCATGTAAGTACCAGTAATGGTTGCCCATGCCCTGTTCAGATGCTGCTTTGGATCTGAGCTGCCTCTGTGTCTCACAGCTGGGTCCTCATCCCAGTGTGGAGTTGCTTTGTGAAAAAAGTGGGGTTGGAGGGTTTGCTCAGCTCAGGCTGGGACATGCACTGGGGCAGTCATGAGAAGCCAGCCAGCCACTGGAACAGTTTTCAATCCACCCTCTCTGCCCTGCTTTTGGAGCAAGTAAGTGTGTACATGCTTTTCATGAGTAGAGTCCAGGTTTCCCACATCCCTCTTGTTAGTCTCACTGGCCCTCCAACCAGTTAAGTGGGCTCATCTTCCCTGTGTCAGACTCCAGGGGTGGGCACCCAATATGTGGCTTGAATTGTTCATTCCAAAGATAGGATTGCAGTCCATGTAATAATCTCTTCTGAGGGTCACAGGTTCAGACTTGATTGCTTCTCTTCCCTTCCTACTCGATTCCATGTGGATTTTCTTACAGGCTTGGTTGTAGAGGGGTTTTTCTGTAGTCCCCAGTTAGTTTTCAGTAAGAATTATTCCACACATAGATGTATTTTTAATGTGTTCATTGGGGGTGATGAATTCCATGTCCTCCAACTCTGCCATCTTGATCTCCCTCCCTCAGATTTTTTATTTAGTATTTGCAAGTATTTCTTTTTTCTTTATTTAAATTTTAACCTGTATATTGAATATAGGTTAAAACCTGTATATTGTAACCTGTTACATAATTGTTAACCTGTATATTGTATCTGTATATTGAATGTTTGTTTCCTATAGGCAGCATATCTTTGGTTTTGAATTTTAATTCAGTATGATATTTGATTAGAATGGTTAAATCATTTATATGAAATTATTACCATGTTTAGTTTAAATCTATTAACTCATTATTATTTTCTATGTAACTCATTTGTTCTTTGCTGTAAGTTTCCTCTTAGTCTGCTTTATTTCAGATTGAATTTTTTTTTTTAATAATTTCATTTTATATCCTTTGCTGGTTGATTAGCCATTTTAGTGGTTACTTTAGAGTATATAGTATATTATATACCTTTAACTTACCATAGGCCATTACGTTTGGCCCAAGAAAATAAAACAAAGGAAGGTGGAAGTAGAAATACAGCTATGTTGACTATGAGTTCCTAGAAGACAGGAAACTGACCTGAACAATCCTTAGATTATTGCCCTCAGGTAATCCCCCTTCTTCTTACCTCCTAATCTGAGGAAAAATAAAGATATTGTATGTGGTCATGAACTCATTTTAGGTGCATGTCCATTGAAGAATTCATGGATATAAACAAGTGGAGTACTGTGTAATCATTGTATTATGTTTTAAAAATGCCATAAGGGACTCCCTGAACTTTACTATTGAAAATATGTGTTATAATATAATATTTCTGTAGAAATATGCGATTATTATGCAATTATTTAACATATTTTCCAAATTTTCTTGGTCCTCTAGAAATATATATTCATTCAATGAACTTGGAAACATTTTTAAGGAAAACTTATTATCCAGTTTGGCTGGTGCTTGTAATGTAAATTGTGTTTATATTGTTGGAGGATCTTGATGCTTTTACATAAGTCTTATACAATAGGAAAAGTTAAAGTCTTTGATCAGAGAATATATATGATGGACAATTATGTTCAGGAAGAATAATCAAGCAGAATGATACATAATTTGAGCAGGGATGAGATGAAAGGAGAGAACTGAACTGAAGTCTTATCAGAGGAACCAAGGAGCAATGCCCGATTAAAGGCGATAGAACATCTTCTATTAGTTCCATTGGGACATTCAAATTCCAATGGGATATCCAGTTAATTCAGCTTTCCATGTATAAACCTTTATGTGGGTTCCAAAAAAACTTTGGATTTGATACCTTTTAGTATACAGAATGTATTCTTCTATTAAACATAAAATCAGAAAATGAAGTTATTATTTGTCTTTTATTACACTAAGATCAATCTTTATCATAAAGGACCTCTAGTTTGCTGAGTAACAAGAATCTTTTCATCCACATTATAGTGACCTATCATATACTTGAATAATTTAGTGACTTAGTAATTTTTGGAATATTTAAACTTGGAGATAGAAATTGAGCTAGAGTCACACTGATCTAAATAGGCAGGGCCAGCTGTCACACAGGATCCTAGGCTCAGAAGGGCTCCACTCTTGATTTAATGCTATGTGATTTTCCTCTTGAAATTATTGTTTTATCTCTGAAATTGTGTTTTATGATTGACATCTAATGGAAGAAGGAAACGTGCCAGAGACTAACAGCTTAGACTTCAGTGAAATCCTACTTCTCACTTTTTTCTTTCCTCCATAGAACAGGTTTGCAGTTGCCCATTTCTCTACTCCTGTCCAGCTACTGCTGAGTGTGTGAGAGGGAGTAGTTTTGGCTTGTGGCCCAGGTACCAGATAGTGGGGTGGATAGAGTGCCTGTGAGCCTTTGAGGGGCTGCACTGGCCCTGCCAATATCCTGATCCAAAGGCAGTGCATTATTCCATAGCAAATAGGAAAACTCTATGACAGGACTAGAGAGAAACAAGGAAAGTAGGAGAAGCCTATTTTCTGAAATGTGAACAAGAGTCCACATTTTCATTCTGCACTGGACCTGGCAAATTACACAGTTGGCCCTGTGCTTAGGACTAAAACAATATGGAAAGGACCTGAGCAAGGGTAAAAGAGAAACGTAGCTGAATGGGGAGGTAAAAGTTGAAAATATTGAGGGCTACAGGTGAAAAAAGAAGAGACTTCTAAAAGATCAAGGAGAAAAATGTATAATAAGTACTTTTTTGGTGAAATGTTGTATATTGTCCCAAATAAACATTTATTATCAAAATCTTCTATAAAATTTGTATTTCTTAAAAATCTAGTTGTAGGAATCCAATATGTTTCGTGGTGAAAGCAGAGAAAACATAAGTAATCCAAAAATAGGTAAAGGACATATAATAATAATTATTAGAAAATTGGTGGTTTTCCCTCTATCCGTGACATGAACATTTAAAAGAAATTTAAATATTATTTTTAAAGTAATTTTAAGATATTTTCTTTTCCTAAGAACACATCATGATTCAGGAGAGATATAATAAGCATCTGAATTAGGGATATGACACCAGAGATCAAATAAATAAGGAAGCTATAAAAGACAAGTAAGAAATAGAATCAAAAAAAGTGACACATGAGTGTATATGAGAATCAAAGAGGATAAATGACAAAAGGACTCTTCACATTTTGAACCTAGGTAATGTTATTAACAGAAATAGGTAGTTGGATATGTTAGTGTATTTTAATTGAAAGAAATTGAATAGTTAAAAAAGTTAATGTGAAAAATAATTATGTTACATAAATTTGATGTATAATAAATAAATAATCCAAGACAAGAATAGATAAAAATGGACCATTACTTTAGTACAATGACCATGTAAACTCATGTAAGTTCTCTCTAAAAAGGAGATTTTTGTATTGATAATTAAGAGAAGGAATAAGCCATGTTAAGTGAATAAAGAAGAGTTTTCCTCAAGGAAGGAACAATATGCTCAGGTTGGGAAAGAGCCTGTAATGTTTAAAGAATAAAAAGAACATTACGGAAGCTGGAGGACACAGAACAGAGGGAAGAGTTGTAAGTGGTCAGGGACTTGGAGATCATGTGAAAAGACTGGATTTTACTTCTGTTGTAATGGGTAGGTGTTTTGAGCTTAAGATTTGTACCTGGATAGTAATAAGATCATATTCTGTATTAAGAAAAACAAATGTACTTAATTAAAAAATTCTCTCTCCCATGTAAAAGATGAGTTGCAGTGACACAAAAATTGAGGTATTAAAGACTGAGTCAGAAGATTTCATAACTGTCCAGGAGAAAACTGTTGAGGAGTGGACCATAGAGATGCTCAACATCTCTAAGCATCAGGGAGGTGCAACTCAAAAACCACACTGAGACATCATCTCATACCTTTTAGAATGGCTGTTATCAAAAAGCCAAGAGAAAATAAGTGGGGATGATGTGGAGAGAAAGAAACTCTTTTGCACTGTTGATAGAAGTGTAAATTGGGTCAGCCACTGTGGAAAACAGTGTGTAGGTTCCTAAAAACAATTAAAAATAGAACTACCAAATGATCCAGGAATCCTACTTCTGGGTATACATCCAAAGGAAATGAAATCACTATCTATCACTATCACTATTGGCATCTTAAGATATTTGAGAAAAAACATTACATCCACAAAATGGCATGGAATGACCTAACTGTATTTGGTAATGCAAATAGTATTACCAAACTATATTAAAGCAGTATTAGATACATTTAATAAGTTAAACATAAAACATCCAGAGTTAAGAATCAAAAGTCTCTGATTGGTTGGTCCTCAATCCTTTCTGAATAAATGTAAACACCTAGAAGAGTTTTTAGATAATCCTAAGACTTGGCCATTGGCCTCCCTTCTGTGCTTCTGATGTTGGGATTTAATTGGTTCAGCATTTTTTAGAATTCACCACAGTATTTCATACTATGCACCCAGGTTTGAGAACAACTGCCTTCAGACACTGCTCCACAACCCTGAATTGTGTTATTTCCCCACAATATTTTAACCTCTGTCTAGTTTGATCTGAGCTTCTATGCCAGGTTAGAGGTAAGTTTCATAGAAATTCTTCACACTTTGCTACAACACTATGTTCCTTATATGAATCTGTCTCTAGGATTCATGTAAGTATATGGTACATAAAATAGATGAACAGAAATACTCCCTAATTTCTATGGGAATTTACAGATTCTAAAATGTATCATTTATAACTTATTATAATGTATTATATTAAGAATGCCCTCAACTTAAAAATATTGGTGATTTGTGATTCTGTTGGACTTCATTTATTTTACAAATGGTTAGCTGTTCCTTTCCATGATTCAGATATGACTTCAAACCATGCTTTAGGGGAAGAAAATGCATAGGTGCTGTGTTTTATTGTAGTACCAAAGCCATTCAATAGAGAGATTGCCTTTCCCTATTACTTATTATTATATACTACAATATATATGAATTTTCTGCTATTAATAACAAAACATTTCTCTTTTGTTGTGTGTTCCCACATATCATGTATCCCAATATTAATAAATCTATGTTCCTTCAACATTCCTCTGTGAATTGATTTAGTTTTATGTAGCAGGACATTTAAACAGTGTTGTCAATTCAGATAACACGTATCATTAAAAATGTAATTGAAATAACAAATCCATGAGACCCCTCAAGATTTCAAGACCATATTTACAGGATACAGAGTTATCAAATTGGGACTGTTAATTTTTCTTCCTTTTTTCCAGGGGTTTCTCTTCGCAAAAGTAAAATTTTACGTCAGTATTTAAACATATTGGTATTCATAAAAATGAAAAAGCTCATTACTTTCCATTAACTATTATACTTATATTCATAAAGTTGTAAACAATTATTTATGTGACACATCCATGTGAATAATCAAGTGTAATAACCTTTCCAAAACTGTGGTTTGAAATTGCCAGTAGTTCCCTGAAATGGCAAAGTGCTTTTAAACTCTTAAGTAAACACAGCTATTCAATGAGGAGACTTTTGTATAAACTAGTCAGATATAATAACTGTCATATGTAAATTATGGTCAATTATGGATTAGACAAAAGTTGAGAAAGGTGCACAAATTATTTATGTTTTCAGAAAATTAAAACAGCCCCTGAAAGTAAAATTTAGGAAGCATCTTCTAAGCAATGAGATATATAAATCTGTCTTTCAGGTAATATGGCTATTATGGATGGGGTCTGAGTCAATTCATCAGGTCCCTTTTAAAATGATATTTCTATTTTAGCTGTATTTCTACAATTCATTTCATAAATGGTAGGAGACAATTTTCCATAAGTAGTTCATATTTCTGCATGTCTTGCAAATGAAGGCATTGACAGTCTATGATACTGTACTGTCACAAAGAGCTTTGGGAAATAGAGATCAAGTCTCCTAGAGGGCAGATTTGTTTGCTGTCCAAGAGAATATAGTAACTCCCTCTGGGGCAATAGCTGGGCATGTTTGCTTGCAGCCCATTGTAAAGGATTAAGGCTTTAAGCTCAAGGTTCTTCAGCTTGGAGAAATCTGAATGGTTTCTAGGCAGCATCTACTTAGGTCCACCTGCTTCTCTTTCTCTGGAGATAAAAACTCTTTCCTAGAAGCCCCTCAGTGGAGAGCCCTCACACTGAACAAGCCAGGATGGTTGAACTTGTTACATTATTATTGACCTCCTAGAATCTAGGAAGAGATGACGACCTGAAAAAAATGTTAGGTTCTAAAAGGAATAAAAAGTGGAGGATGAACTCTATGTAAGAAACCAAACTGGTCATTATCTGTGAAAAATCCCTTCATTATTTTAAAAGGATAGTTTGTATCTAAGTCTGATACTGATATTATTATATATTATCTGGTCACTCTAGGCTAATTTATTATTTTGAATAGTTTCTTAATTTATCTTTTGGACTTTTCCAGGTATAGAATTTTGTCATCTGCAAAGAGCGATAATATTTGGAAAGAGGAAAAATATATATATCTGCCTTCGTTTTCTCTTTTAAGCTAGAAAACCCAAAACAACATTACATAATAATGGTTAAAATAACCATTCCTGATTAATTCATCTTAAAAATCACATTCTTTCCTGAGTCAATCAATTAAAAGTGACTTCAATTCAAATAGCAAAAGAATTTTGGGAGCTTGATGAATGCAATAAAATGTATCTGGAAGAAATATTAAGAATAACAATGAAATAATAATGCTCATTGAATAAGAAGTTCCATACTAGGTATGAAAACACATTATAAAACCATTGTAATTAAGTTAGTTTGATAGTGACATAGGAATAGAAATGCTCTTTTTAAGCATCATATTTTGTGGTAATTTTTATGGCAGAAATAGAAAACTAATATAAGAATTACTCATTTTGTAATACTTTAAGATCAATTTGTCAACATTAACAAAACTCAAAATTAATTACACTTTGACCTAAATATCTAACTTCCATCAACTTATCTTTCAACCATTCTCACATGGGAACAGAAAAAAATATATAAAGATGTTAATTTTGGGGACTTCCCTGGCAGTCCAGTGGTTAAGTCTTCGCCTTCCAATGCAAGGGGTGTGGTTTTGATCTCTGGTCCAGGATCTAAGATCCCACATACCTCGTAGCCAAAAAACCAATTCATAAAACAGAAGCAATATTGTAACAAAAATTCAATAAAAACTTTAAAAACTCGTCCACATCAGAACAAAAAAAAAGATGTTAATTTTCAGCGTTGTTTGCAATAGCAAAACAGATAGGAAGGGAACAGGGCACAACCTTTAAAAGAATGACAGCCTTTGAGGACACAACATAAACTGGTTAGAACCAACTAGGTCCAATATGGTGGATGAGTCGACTTCCATTAGACCTTGAGCCTCATTATACATTCACTGTCATACATCAGCATGCTAAATGACACAACCACCAGCGCCATGACATTTCCATGGTCAACCATAAAAGGTCAAAAAGTGGGCGGTGGCACAACTTCTGGAAATCCCTGCTCTTTCCCCAAAATAGTTGGAATAATCCTCCCACTCATTAGCCTATGAAATTACCCAGCCCATAAAAACTAACTCCCCTTATTTCCAGGTCTCTTGCCTTCTGAGATGGCCCATACTCTGTCTATGGAGTGTGCATCTCCCTGAATAAATCTCCTTTCACTTTACTATGGTTCACTCTTGAATTCTTTCCTGCGTGAAGTGAAGACCCACATTTGGTGGCCATCCCAGGGACTCACTTGAGACCTGGGATGTGACCATTCTCTCGCAGCCCAGTTTCTATCCTGCAACAAAGCCAAAACAAGTAACTGAAAATTACCTAAATAATCATGAATAATTTCATTTCTGTAATACTGTGATATAATAAAATAGTCTGTAATTATCTTAAAAGAATGTTATTGACCTCTATCTGCTGATATGGAAATATCACCCAGATAAAAAGTTTGCAGCCTTTTAAAAAAGTTAGAAAAACTTGTCTGTGACATGGAACATGATGATATATTATTTGACTGGAAAGAAGTGGAATATATTTCTGCATATAAAATTCTCTCTTTATACAAATAAGGAAGTATCCAATATTAAAATGTGCATACATTTTTTCGTAATTTTGGTTGTTAATAGGAATAAAATAATCAAAAGGGATTTTATTTTCATTTTTCACTCTTTTACACTGTCTCTTCACATGCTTGCAATGTTTTAATAATAGTAAAAGAACAACAACTACTTTACACATATAGTATGTTTTTTTGTTTCAGGGAAGTGGATAATACATGCATGTGTATCTAATATCACATGGGTTCCATGACCTGAAATAAAGGATTTTCATTTACAAGACATAAGGATTTGGCTTGTTCAATACTGAAAACTAGAGTAGGTAGCTCTCCAGTTCTGTAACCAGCAGGACACTCTGGGGCCTTCCCAGGACAGACCCCTTCCCCCAGGTCGTCTCCTTTAGTTCCTCTCTGAAGTACCTAGATAACAGTACCTAATGCATATCTCCTGAGTTGCTTTGTAGATGCTAAAACCCCCACCAAATGGAAGAAGTTAACTACTAGATGACCATGAACACCAGACCTACTGGACCTTGAGGATTGATCATGTTAAACCCTGTGACACCGCCCTATTACCTAATCATCAAACATTCAGAGAATTGTGCTCTAGCTGAGCACATACTCTGTGACTCCCCTCCCTCACCTTTAAAAATGCCTCCCTGAAACCCATTAGGGAGTTCAGATTTTTTGAGCACTAGCTGTCCCAGAATTCTTGTCTGGTGTCTTAAAATAAATGCTGCAATTTCCTGTACCACTTCCTGGTGTCAGAGGATTGGCTTTACTGCATGAAGGCGAGTGGGCCCCCAAGTTTGGTTTGGTAACAGTTCCAAGAAGATTAAAAAAAAAAAACAAAAGCTGTTCTGGTGAACATGGGTCAGACTACAGACTATGCTAAGTACCTCCACATACACAGCTTTTTTTACCTGAGAAGCAACAGCATCCTTGGACAAGAGGAGATATGTTTCAGAAATCCTCTCACATTTCCAGATTTGTAGGTGAGGATTGGAGACAAGCATTGACCATAGTTTACAGGAGCAGCAGGCCACACAGACTTCCCTTACAATGTCATCAACTACTTTGACAGAATAACTTGTAGGTCATAAGCACAGCATGTGGAATTAGCTGGCAGGGTATGTGAAGACTGCCCCTGATAGGGCTAGCAACAGGAAGGAGAGAGGAGCTAATCCAGCCAGTAGCTGGCAGAGTGAGTAGCCTAAGGAAAAAGCTGTGTACAGAAAGCAGCAGTTTCATCAAACACAAAGGGAAAAAATACAGCGATAAATTTATCTTGGGCTGCCAATGGCTCTGGCATCCCTCCCAATTAATCGAATTCATTGCTCAACTAGTGACAGAAATTTACATCAACCAGACCTGCAGCTTAAGCTCTAAAGGGAACTTCTAACAGAATGCAATTTGACTGTTATTGGTATCAAGGAGAGGTCACACATAGGGGCTTTTAGGAGAATGCATAAGTGTCTAGATGTCATTTATGCCATTTAACAAGAAAAAATAAGAAAAATAAGATCAAATATTAAAGCTAATTTTTCAGCTTAAAAGAAAAAGTTAAGAGAGAATAATAAACATTTTCTATAAACATAAATAACAGAAAAGCAAAATTCTTAAAGTATTAGCATTGTAATTTCCAAAACAAAAAATTGTTTTTAAAAATCAGAATGGTACTAGACAGTATTGTTATCAAACAACACTTGGGTCCACTTGCCCACCGTAAAGCCAATCTATTGACACTGGGTTGTGGTGAAGGAAAGTGTAGCCTTTATTGCAAGCACCAAGCAAGGAGTCCAGGGCAACTAGTGCTCAAAAACACCTGAAATCCCTGATGGTTTTCAGGAAAGCATTTTTAAAGACCAGGTTTTGGTGGGGGGCGGGGGAGCGTGTTCACAGGGTAAGTGATCAGTTTGTGCACAATTCTCTTATTGTTGGATGGTCAGGTGATCGGGTAGTGTCACAGGGGTTAACATTATCAATCCTCAGGTGCCAGTAGGCCTGGGGACTATGTGCTCATGGTCATCTAGTAGTTAACTTCTTCCATTTGGTGGGGCTTTTAGCATCCGTAAAACAGCTCAGTAAATGTGCATCAGATACTGTCATCTAGGTACTTCAGAGAGGAGCTAAAGCAGAGGATATGGGGGAGGGGGTCTGTCCCAGGAAAAGCCCCATAAGGTTTTGCTAGGTTACAGTATATATTAAACCTTTATGAAATGGACAAACTACTGCTTGGAGAAAAATACAAAGAATAAAATATTTTTATTTTCAGTCAAGAAAGAATAAAAATAAAGAAATTGTGCATTCAATGTGATGCCCAAAACTCAGCCTCTATGCACAGGTGCTGAATTAGATTTCAGAGACAGAGTTTGGGGTGAAGTAGAAAAAGATAGCTTTATTTCTTTGCCAGGCAAAGGGGGACACAGCGGGCTCATGCCCTTCAAAACTGTTTGTCCCCAAGGGGGGTGGAGCGGTGCGCGGGGAATTTGGTGAGGAGTTTTATAGCAATGGTTCAAGGGCAGGGTTGCTGATATGGATCAAGGTGTATGCAGGGCTTGCATTCCTTTAATCTGACCTCAGGTGATCTCCTGATGAGCTTCTGTGTTTCCTTTAATCTGGCCTCAGGTGGTCTCCTGATCTTCTCTTTGGAATGAATAATACTTCATCAAGTAGTTAACATCTTTCATTTGTTGAGGGTTTTAGTTCTGGAGAACTCAAAGATATTATTATGTATATGCTTTGAGGAAGAACCAGGGTCCTGTCTCAAGGCTGCACTATTGTTTCTTGACTGCTCCCCCCTTATCTCTGCATCCCCTCCCTTCCCTGATTAGCAACTGTTTGAACCTGCCTTTTGGAACTCAGTGTAGGTCATGGAGGCTGAAGCCTATTCCCTACAAACAAAAAGCAGGGGATGCAGGAAGACTTCTGTGCCCAGGAGCCCCACAGGTCCTGCTCAGTTTCAAATGTAAGATGGTTAAGAAAGATGCATAGGAGAAATGAATCAATAAAACAGAATATGAAAAATTTGGGAATCTAAAAACAAAAGTACAACAAAAAAGATGAAAAATAAATCTAAAAACTAGTTCTTTGAAAAAATTAGTAAAAATAATTTAAAAAATAACAAAGTTTGTCCAAAAATATCAATTTTTGACTGAAAGGAAAAACACAACATAAGAGTTGTGAGTTTCAGTTTTATTCCAGGACCTTACTGAGGAATACAATACAGAAAATAGCCTCTTAGATAGCCCTAAGGAACTGCTCTGAAGAGATAGGTGGATAAACCAGTATATACGATTTTAGCTAGGGAATAGAGCAGTCAGACCAACATCTTAGTAAAAAATTACTGTTAGTCATGAGGCTCAGATATCTCACTTAATGATTTTAGTGCTTTTATATTTATGGGAAGATGCAAGAATCTGGGTTCATTAAAATGTTTCCTGAGATATATGCAACTATCTAAGGGGCTGTTTTTCCAAAGCAGAGTGCCTTATCCTGTTTTTTTGTCCTGACTTCTTTCAAGGTGTACTGTAGGTCAGTGACTGCAGTGCCCAATGATTTAATTCTTTTAGAACCTGAGGGTGAGCAACAGTCTTTGTTTTACATAAGTCTATTGAATAAAAGTAGGAAAAACACATGTAAAATGTGATCTATAATATAAGATACTTTAATATAGAGAGTGTAATGTGTATGAGAGTGTTGGGGTGGGAGGGTTCAATCTATAAGCTAGTTTTTTTTTTATTTGCTTTAATTGAGGTATAACATATTGAGATATAGTAACTGAGATATATGAATATTAATGAGATGGTTAGTTATAATTTGAAAAAAAACAATTTTAATGCAGAGGTAGCTATCATAATTTAATTCCAGTCATCATCATTGTAGGCTTTTTTAATTAGCTAAATGAATGTTAGACGTTTTTTTTTTTTTAATTGGTGAAAATAGTGGCAAACTAGATATATGGAGTGGCTGGAAATATAATATGGACACATTCTACTATTTAATAAACTGTGCATAAGAATCTAATGAACCCACTAGTCTGTATACTTTGAAAAATAAATACAAGGTTTTGTATAAAGGCCAGTAACTACACTGGAGTATTCCAGAAGTCTTGTGTTCATTGTAAGATTAACTGAATCCTGCCTTTAGACATTGCCACAACTGCTTCTTGTGAAGCCAGCTGTGCCACTTAGAGAACCAGAAGGACAATAGCTGAAACTTTATTGATTTTATAAATCAAGTTCATCTTCTGTGTCTCTATGGAAGAATTTAGTCTTAAACATCAAATTATCATCTTTTTATAACTGTTGGAAGTTACAGAGACCAGAAGAGAAACTTTTACAAATTAATTTAGTTAAATTTGCAATGCACATATACAAAATATATAGAATAAAAAAGAAGTCACTATCTTATATGTCACAGTTATAAACAATTCATAAAATAACTGCACGTAAATTTAAATCTAAGAAATGAGAAAACCTCCATAAACTAGACAATTTCCTAAGAAGAAATCTTCAAAGGAAAATAAACATAATTTTTAAAAATCATCTTAGATTTAAAAGTATCAAACTGTTTCCAAGTAACTTAACTGTTTCCTAGAACAAGGATCAAAATTATATATAAATTATAAAAGTATCCAGAACCCAATAAATGAAAATTTGCATTGTCTAGTATAGTGTAAGCCCTGACATTCAGTTTTTATTTTCGTAATGAAAGTGCCTGATTTGAGCTTTGATTGTGGAGGTAGCCACTTCAGATAGGCCTCCACTTCAAAGATGGCTATCTGTAATAAACACATTGCCAGCCACAGGCCTGCCCCAGTCCTTCCCCCAGCCTTCTTTGTCTCCCTCTCTCTCCCCAGGACATCACAGCGTGGCCCCAGGTCTGCCATGCAATTTCCAAGACTCATAAATAATCAGTAATAAACTTTTTATTTTGTTTTTTCAAATTGTTATTGCTGATGGTTATTGCTGAGGGCATCTTGCAATGCATAATAAGAACCACAAGGGCCAGTCTAGTCATAACACTGGTTATTGATAGGCTGAGACCACCAGACAACTTCTGGTTTCCAAGAAAAAAATTATCAGGCATGTGATGAATCAGGAAAATATGGCCCATAATGAAGACAAAAATAAATTAATCAAAAACCACACAGAACTGACACAACTATTAGAATGAGCAGACACAGATATCAAAACAATTAGTATGACTGTTTTCCACATGTTGAACCAGTTTGGAAAATAGTTATTTCATTTCTTAAAACTTAGATGTATACCTACCATATGATCCAGGCATTCCATACCCAAGAAAAATAAAAGCGTATATCTATAAAAATATTTGTAAGTAAATGTTCAAAACAGCTTATTTTAATATCCCAAACCTGAAAATATCTGTCTACTAAAAAATTAATCAATCAGTCTAAGAAAGAAATGGAAAATTTTATTTGAGGCAAATTGAGGATTATAACCTGGGACCAGCCTCTCAGAAAGCTCTGAGAACTATTCTGCCCATTAAAGGTCAAAACACAATTATATAAGTTTTTGAGACAGAAGGCTGAACATTAAATGACTTATTACTGACAATTAACAGAATCCAGATCTAAGCTCACAAAGTAGTGGGTCATCATGCCCCCTTACAAGATTAAGAAGGAAGGTCATCTCCTAAGGAGTTGTAATTCTTAATGAGATTAAAAGGTATATTATCTCCTAAGGAGGTTGGATTAATGCATATGCATGTAATACACACTAAGAGGGAAGGAGGAGGCCCAAATGGCCAAAGAAAAATTTTATGTTTAAATATTTCTTATCTTGCCATAAGATATGAATTTTACTTCATCACATCTCAAATGTCCAGTCACAAGTTAAGGGGTAAACAAATTATGGTATATCCATATAATGGAATGCTACTTAACGATGTAAAAGAATGATCTATTGATGTGCACAACAATAAGAATAAATTGCAGCATAATTATGCCAAGTGAAAGAAACCAGGCGAAAAGAGTACATACTGAATTATTCATAAATACAAAACTCTAGAAAATGCAAACTAATCTATACTGACAAAAAGAAGATCAATTATTGCCTTAGGACTGAGATGAGAAGAGCTGGTGGTAGGATGGAAGGATTTTATAAAGGCACAAGGAACTTTGGAGAGTGATGGACATTTTCTTTATCTTTGTGCTGATTATTATTTATGTAATACATATACACACAGATAAATACATACACATGTATGCATGTGTTGTTAACATTTATCAAATACTAATGTGTATAATAGCCAAAATCTGAAAACGACCCATGTCCATCCACAGGTTTAATAGATAAACACAGCTACTTATTATATGTCAATTTATACCTCAAAAATCTATTTAAAAATCCAAGGAAATGCTGTTTTTATTAGCCTTAACTACCAATTTTCCCAAGTATATATAATACCTGTACTACTTTAAATGTATGCCAGCATAGAAAATGACATTTTCCCCAAGCATATTTACCAAATGATTCTTACTTTGTAAATAGCACAAAACATGTAAAGAGTAGTTTCACATTTAGAAATTCTAAGTAAAAACATTTTTGAACAAGCTCAAAAATAACTCCTATAAAATCAGGAAAGCAATCACAATTGCTTTTAAATACACTAGTATGTAATATAATTCTACATCAATTATTAAATAATTAAATTATCTAACTAATTATCTAATAATTAAATTATCAAATAAAATAATACACACATGAAGAAAATAACTCACTATTTTCAAATGACTGTTTCTGGAAAAAACATTGAAATACTTAGAAAAGCTATATAAAAATGGATCATTTTTCAGGCCATCTGGTTGAAAAGTTAATATATATATATACATTATTATATTTCTACAATTAACAGTTAAAAAATGACAGTAATAAAATTTTCATTTCCCAAAGCTGAAGAATATAAAATATCTAGGAATAAATTTAACATAAAATAAGTTATTCTTGTATAAAGAAAATATTAAGACTCCACTGAAAGCTGTAATAAAGTGCATAAATATATGGAAAAACATTTCTTACTTTGTGATAGGATAATTCAGCCCTATAAGATGCAGATGGTCTTTTTATTTCTTTAAAAACTTGAAAATATCTATATTTATATTTGAAAGTTGTCTTTTTAACTCAGTTTTTCAAACTTCCTTTGTGAACTTTAACATCATTGTGTTACTTTGAAAACAATCGCTGTTTATACAGTAAGTTTCTATTTTCATTAATTTCTTAATTTAGTTTTATGTTAGAGAAGAAAAATGAAGAGGGATTATGTTTGTTTCTTTTTAGGAATTCATTCCATTATAAAGGATACTCATGACAATATAGAAGTACTTGACTTTTGAAGGACTCCTGTGGAAAAATAACCTGTGCAAATTTACCCAGATTTTTCTGTAGGATATTTCATAATGTCCTAGGAAGATCCTTGTGTTGAATTTATTTTGAGTCCATATCCTTAGCAGCTTCTAGGTCTCCTTCTTATAACTTAAGTTGCAATGTCCTAGACTATTAAATAATGCATGCTAAGAATGACTTTTATTTCTTATCGTCAGCTTCCAGCATTATATGTCTTGTTCATCAGCATATCTGTGTTTTCTCTACTTCTTCCAGTCAAATATTTTAGAAGTAGTTATTAGACTTTATAGCATATTCCATAAAAAAGTTTTAAAACTTTATTTATTAGAAATTTCTGGGTCACTGTATTTGAGCAAGAGTACCCAGCATTAAATAATTACAGTTCAATCTAGGATCCTGATGTTTTGAATCACCCTTTAGATTCATAGTTATTGCTTCTAGTTTCATTAAGTGTTTTCCTATGGTTCTGTCATGGAGAGTTCATTATTTTCCTTCAGAAATATCAGGTCTTCAAAGGGAAAAAATGGTACAAATTCATATTCTGCATGAATGTCTCCCATAGTGCTCTGGGATATATGAAATCATGCCCTTTAACCATACATGGGTGATCTTGATAAACCACAAAAGTATTTAAATTATAAATCAGCAGCAGATAATGCATTATAAAACTATCTCAAAAGAATTTGTGCTTAGTACAGTTCTACCCCTGGAGAATTCTCTGAAATATTTCAATTCAACAATTATTTGTTGAGCACCCACTACATATATACTATTTGTTGTGTGTCTTAGAAGATAGAAAGAGTCAGAAAAAAATATTTTGTTTATGCTGCTACTATTAAACTTGGGGGTTGGACAAAAGAGCACATTTTTATAAAACAAAGTGTAGTAAGGTATATTTTGTATAAGAAGAACAATAAAAATGCTTTGTTGGAGTGTGGAGTTTGGTGACTCAGAAAATAAATTATTCACAGCCTAAAAATAGAGAAAGAGAGAGAGAAAAGGAAAAAGAAAAGACCAGAAAGTCTAAACTAAAAAGGCAACACTTGAAATGAAGGGCAAGGTGAATTCCATCCTCTCTATATTTATATTGAGAGGGCAGAGTTTAGTTGCCCTGACCTCAGCATTCCTAAATTGGATTTCAAATTCCACCATTGGTGTAATGAACTGAACAAGTAATATAATCTTTCTAAGCCTCCATCATATGTTGTATATGATAGAGACAGTAGCATGTTAACACAGATGCTGTGAAGCTTAAATGAGAAAACATTTATAAAGCATGTAGCACAGCCCTTGATATATAGTACATGTTCAAAGTTTAGTTCTTATTAGTAGTTATAATAATAATTATAATTACTACATGTACTAGTGGGGAAGGTACAACAGTTGTAAAACACAAATATGAGCAAAAACCAGAAACAACAGCATGAACATTTTTGAGAAATAGTAGAAGGTAGTTTTGATTGGAGCATATGGTTCATTTAGAGAATAGTGACAGGGTGGCAATGCTGGAAAAGTTGATTGGGGATTTATGGAGGGGCTTAAGTTCCGGGTTAATAAATTTATAATTAATTTGGCATACAATAATAAGTCACACAAGTTAATTGAGCATGGAAGTGATACAATTTGGCCTGTTCTTTAAGAAGATTAGTCATGGACTTCAGTGGAAAAATAAAAGAGGCAAGAAGGCCAGTTTGAAGCCTATTAAAGTAGTCATTGCAAAGGGAATAATATCCTTTATAATAATAATAGCTATAGTAATGGAAAGAAGTATTCCAGAAGGATTACTGAAGAAAAAGCTGCATACTGGCTTTGGGGAGAATGTAGAAGATAAAAAGGTTAAGTTGACTAACACTGCTCTCAACAACTGGAAGTCGAGTAGGAACTATAAATAAAGACTGGAAAACAAGGATTGGGGGAAATTCATTCTGTGGAAAACATGGCACTTTTTGATTGGTACATAATAAGTTAGATGAGTCAATGAGATGTACAGTGTAAGGAAACAAAGGCAGTTAAAATCCAGGCTGAGCCTGAAGAGAGAGCTCAGGGCTATAAGCAGATATTTTGGAGCTATTCATATTGAGTGTTGGTTTAAGACATCAGAGAAGTTAAACCTTAAAGAATACTGGTTTGAGAAAGAAAATAAGAGGACTGAGAGGAGACCCCTGGTTCTTTTCCTTTAGCTCCTCTAAAAAGTTCTAATACAACTGGGTCAGGTAGGGAAAACAATCTAAATTGTAGACTTCTACAACTAATTGCTCCAAACCTTAGCATACACACATCATACAGATCAATAAGACATCATATGCCTGCTCATTCCCAGTTCAAGGCTGTTTATAAAAACTATGCAGTCTTGGAGAGGTAACCAATGTGAGCAGCTACATGATCTACTGTCTACACTGAGTGATGAAGTAACAAGTTGGTGCCTTACCCAGGAATTCTTCAACAGACAGTTTCAGAATTAACTCCTTTCCTCTCATGATTTCTTCAGTATATACTGTTGAAACCCCTTCTTGATTTCATCCCTAGATTATCCCTTGAGGTAAAACTCGTCTGTCCAAGAGAGTTGAATTTAGTTTTCACTATATTTTTTCAATTGCACTCATATTTATAACATCATTAGTTTAAGTCGCCTTTTATTCTCCCCAGTTGTAGCTCTGTTCCTTTGGGACAAACTGCTCTTGACTCATTCCAGCTTTAAGATCACATTCTTTCAAACATTCGAAAGTTCAATCAAACATGCATGTCCTCTGAGTTCACTGAACTTAACATTTTATTTGAGCTTATATTGCTTGTGTCAGCAATACAATAAATAATACCTTCATCAATATTTTCCAATTAATACTGATAACAGAAACATGAGGAACTCCTATTTTTCACTGGACATACAAAAGGAAAGAAAAGGTAGACCTTTCAGAAAAGGAGAAAAAGGACATTTCACAGCATGAGAAATTCCATAGAGGAAAAAGTTTTAATTAAATGTAGTTGTCAAAATATACAATAGTATAAATAATTTAGTATTTAGTATAAATAATAGTATAAATTAGTATAAACAGTATAAATAATATTAATAGTATAGTATAAATAATTTGTAAGAGGCACTTGGTAATTTAAAAGTTTTTGTTAACAGCTGAAGGATGCATTACTAAACACTGTTAATAGAGAAAATCATATGACAAGCTAGAGAAAATAGAGTCAGTAAATGTAGACAGTTCTTTCAGAACTTAGGTATTTCTGGGAGAAGATTGGGATTTTCAGATAAATATAACTACCTTATCAATGGGGTTAATCATTATTGGTCTTGATTATAATATTGTGGGCAGGACAAGGAAAAAGGGGAAAATAAATTATAGGATGGTAAAATACTATCTTAAAATACTTTAAAATCATATTTATAATATATTCATATTAGTAAATACTAATAATAATACATGGCTCTAATGTCTTTAAGTTGAATTATTTGCTACAGATATTGAACCTAAAAACAAACAAATCAATATTTATAGTCTTGACATTTTACTCATGTTCCTGGATCCTATTTCCAAATAACAGCTCCAATCCCACATCTCTCATCTCAATGCAGCAACAAAAATGTTGATTCTTTAACACATTTCTCATAATTATTGTTTACTGTCATTTTTATTTCTGAAACTGTATTCCTTTTCTTTATCTCACCAGACCTGGAAAAAAAAGCCACAGATTTCTAAGAGACCATTCTTGAGAGCCTTTTTTATTTCATTTCATTTTACAGACAGTTAAGATTATTAATCCCAAAACTTTCAATATTAACCTTTTGTCTGCAGGGCAATCTCTACCGTTCAGGAAAACATAAATTGAAGTGCTCAGCATTTGTTAACATTCCCAGGTGTTATGCTGTGGTCATTCTAGACTTTATATTTCCTCTTGTCTAGATGGACCATGACTATGAAATACTAATTTTTAATTTGCTGTGATCTTCTATTTTTCTTGAATTTTCTAAATCTTTCTGTAACTAACACACCTATTCACAATTTATAGAAGTTTACCTTATATTTTACCAAATACTTTCATATGTATGTCATATGCTATAATCAATATTACTGTTATCTCTTAATCTCTCCTGTCCTTGCTATTGAAGCTGGTCAATTCCCTATAGATAGAATGAAACAACATAATACTATGTCTCTGAATCCATCTATAGATAAGTACTTCCATATATGTTATATCTTATTCTCATTTTGTACCTGAGAAAAAGGGTGTTCAGAGAGGTTAACTGATTTGTCCACGTAATGCAGTGAGTATGTGGTAGGGAAAATCCTCAAAT
Organism: Balaenoptera acutorostrata; assembly: GCF_949987535.1. NCBI lineage: Eukaryota > Metazoa > Chordata > Mammalia > Artiodactyla > Balaenopteridae > Balaenoptera > Balaenoptera acutorostrata. Next base: position 22,428,034 of record NC_080075.1, on the reverse strand, counting down.
TCTGAACCTAGGCCATTTCTCCTACTTCAAACACACTATTTTCTTTCATTTCCAATTACTTTCTCCACATGAATAGAAAAACCCAGCACTACAGTACAAAGTGATGTATATAGATTAGCATTTTTATTTTTCTATTTCTTCAAGGAGCTGAAGTGCTGGCATTAAATAAGAACTTTGTGTTTGACTTTGCTTTGGATAATACACCAGTTAAGAGATTTAAGCTTCAATCATATAGGATAATAGATGATCTGCTGAAGAAAGAAATTGATTTTGAAGTTGTAATTTACTTGAAGTGTTTTGATGATCTCATAAAATACAGGCACAAAATTGAAGTTATTTATGATTTCATGGCTCTCTTAAAGCTTGAATTACTACTTTAGTGCCAAAGTCCCCAGGAAAGAACCACAGGTTCCTGTATTACAGACTATATATTTATTGCACTGTGAACATATTTCCTGTTATAAGAAAGAAGCTTTTTCTTCACCCTCTTCATCTATTATTCATTACCTCTCTCTCTCCCTCTCTCAATTTCTCTCTCTCTCATTTTTGCCCTCTTTCTTTCTCATTCTCTCTCTCTGTCTCTCTCTCTATCTCTTTACCTGGCAAGTGGCCCACTCCCATGTTGTTTGTGTGTCTGGCCCATGGCTGACATTTCTATTAAAAAGTGGTTTTATTTAGGCTAGTGGAAATAACCCTGCATGTATCATCTCTTTAGCTCTCAGCCATTTCTCTTGAAAACAATTCTAGTGTTGTATTAGTATATGGGAATTTGTCATTTACCTTTACCTTTTATCATTTGATATATTTAAGCAAGGATAATAACATCCAGAAAGAGGGCATAAAAAAACAATCTTCTCTGCCTAGTCCCTTCTAAGGGAGGAGGGTAGAAAGGGTAGCTTGAGAAGCTTGAAGGGCTGCTCTCCTGCAGTGGTCTTCAATCCTGGAGGCAGAATAGAACCACCTGGAGATATTTGGAAACCACCCAACCAGATAAATCAGAATCTCTGGAGGACATAGATTTCTAAGCTCTGCAGATGATTTCAATGTGTAGCAAAGTATACTAACCATAACTCTAGTGGAAGTCCCTTTATCAGAAACATGACAGCATTGGAAAGCATTATTCTCTGATAATGTGTTGGTGTGTGTATCGATAAGTAGTTATGCAAGTAGACAGACAGAGAGATAGAAATAGAAATCAAATAAGAATATAAATTATACTTCTAAATTGGTTCAAAACCTAGAAAAATAAAAGCAAGTAATGTGATTAATTATCATTGACACAATTCTTACTTCAGTTGATAGGCTGTCTGAAATACACTTGATCAACATTTTTCAAAATGTGGTACATAAACCCATTTATGATGAATACAATCATTTAGGTGGCAAAAGATGAATTTTCTTTATTTTAATAATATTCACATATTTTAAAGTGTAATAGAAACTTACATGTATCCTATAAAAATACAAGATTTTACTGATTTATTTGCTTAAAATGAAGCTCACATAGAAATCATTGCAATTATCCATTTTATACAGACTGCATAATTTACAGATGACATTTAGTCTTACCAGTGAAGGTTCTAAACTATTCATTTCTGTATCTTTGTCAGTTGTTGGAAACATGGATTATATAGATGCTATGGATCATATGTGTGGATTTTTGAAAATTGAATTTCAAAGAACTTCCTGCATTCTTTTATAGTGATAAGTCTAAAATCACCTTTAAAAGTGAATGATTATTTTATTAATCAAGTGTGTATAAGCACATAAAATAACTAAAACTGGGACTACATTTTCATTGCTGTTGTGATGATAGTTATGTTTCTTGAAGCATCACTAAGCCATGTTTAAAATTGGAATATTTAAAGTGTAATGGTGCAGATTTTAATTACTCATGGTGATTATAATAAAATATTCATATGGTCTTTGTATAGATATGAACACCAATTTAATGAATCAATTAAGAAATATTTTGGTATTGCTTAACTACCACCTGCAAAATAGTTCATGCAAAAATTATAAACTTGATTTTTGAGTGTTGACAAAGAGAGTAGTTCTATTTAATTTTCTCTCATCTGTGAAGAAACATTCATAAATTCCGATATTAAATATTTCCATTTGCAATATTTTGAAACCAAAAAAAAAAAAAGAAAAACTACCATATAAAATCTATTTTTGTTAAAAAAGAATAAAATATTCAAGTACCATAAGAGAAAAATATTCAGTGTGACTTGGAATAATGATGGAAAAACAGCAACAGCTAGATGTCATTTATAGTGCTGTATTAAATTACAAACACTGGAGCCACAAAAGTAATTGTGAATCACTTTTAAAAACATTTTTTTTTTTGATGGTAAAAGTACAAAAAGTAGCAAAGCATGAAGAATGTTTAGTTTCCTCTGTTAAATACCATAATTCATTACAGAATTATAGATATGACTGGAATCTTGATTTATCAATGACTACACCTAGAATGAAAAGCTAATAGTCTTCACTGAAGACTGTTTATACTACAAATACTTTGAACTCAACTAATTATTTGGTATTTATCAGACAATAGCTGTATAAGACATTCCAGTTTTTGAACAAGAAATTTTGTAAATTTTTCCCACATCTAAAAATGAAAAAGATAATTTTCAAAATAATTGATAACTTAGTAATGTGAAGACAAACAAAATACAGCCTAGAAACTACGTATTGGAAAATGCACCGAGGATGCTAAAACCATAATTGGTCTCTTAAGAATATTGTTCCTCAAATCAAGTTAGACATTACTTCAATTTTACTACTTTGGGTGCAGAATAGACTCAGATATACACACGATATACACACATGGGGGCACACCCCACCAGGTGCACTGCATGAAGAAACGTGTTATTCATATTAAGGTCAGGTTACCAGATTTTTATTTTTTCTCTCTCTCTTTGTCTCTTTCTCTTACTCTGCCTCCGTCTCGCTGTCTCTCTGTCTTTGTCTTTCTCTCTCTCTTTGAGACCATAAACAACTCTTATTTTATAGTGATGCTTGCTTGCTGGCCTTTCATGCATAATAGTACTCTGCCCATATTGAGAAAAGAATATAATGTTGTCCAAGTAAGATTTCATTTCAGAGACAATGCATACATGTTTTGTTTAGCTTTGTATTTTAGCAGATGTAATTATTTCACTTGTCTTTAGAGGCATGGTTATAAAGGAAACTTAAACTTGATGATTACAGAAAACTGGAGAGACATGCCTAGGTTTATATAATTGGTTTCATATTATCATCTAAAAACCCACTAACAATATTCTGAATGTTATGAAGACATTTTTTAATGGCTTACCCTTATTTTCCCAAGTGAATTAGTGTTGGTATGTGGATGAGAAACTTTGTCATTTCTTTGTGAGCATTACCAGATAATGTGAACTAATCAGAAGAAAAATAGGATCTGGAGCTTGTTCAGAAAATGTTTTGAGGTGAATTGGTTGAACAAAATTTCTGTTGTTTTTTTAAGAAATTAATATACAGTAACATAGCTCATCAGAGAACACAGCAGCTTTGGGCCTTTTCTGATTGTACATCTATGAGTTGAACATCTCAAGGACAAGTAGCAGAAAAACTATAGAACAAAACTGAATTCTTGTGTTAGAATTATTTATTTTTAAATGAGTGACATCAAGGAGAGTATCAATTTTATTGACTGATCAGAGTCAGCCTCATTCTTTTCTTTAGAATGATTTTCAGGTATATATTTTTGTAAATTGGGTCAAGTCTTTCTTTTGTAATTAGTATCACTTTAATCTGTTTTCATGTTAATTATATGTTTTTCTTCATTTTAATTGCATGTTGTGATTTTTTAATTTCATTAATTTGTTAGGGTGCTTCTAATTTGCAAGTGATATTTCCCTTTAAAGAAAATGGAATAAAATAAAATTCTTAAACAAGTCATTTAAATTTAAGATATAAGTTGATTTAAATAAGTAATAATCATAATGGCAGGCAGATACACTCAAATAGCTAAGATAGTATACAAGTGACTGAAGCTGCTAAATATTCCTCATATTTCACCTCCCACCTGTTTTAATCAACTTATTTCCTCAAAATATTTTCTTCTTCATGAATATAGAAAATAAAATGATGAAAAGAAAAGAATAGATGTGTTGGAGTAGAGCAGATAGAATTAGCAATTTACCTATTTATCTGATTGGTAGAGGTTGTTTCTCTGGTTCAGGGAAGGGATAGGGGGAGTTAAAAATTCTCACTATCACTGAAACCTGACTGGCTTTCTTCTTCTTTTTCACCTCTCCCCCTACCATTAACTTCTCTATCCTTAGTAGTGTACTCTAATGTAGTTTAAACTTTTGAACAAGTACTGGGTAGCAATTTTTTAAGTGTTATATATTTTAAATCATACAAATTTTAAACAACATAATGAACACATCATCCAGTTTTAGAATTATACAGTATTTGCTTTAAATTTTCTATTAGTCAATGACACAAATACAGCTGTATCCCCACTTGTAACATGCTTTGAAGCCTTTCTCATTCATTCCTTCCTCTCTAAAGGGAGCTGATTTCTTGAAATTTCTATGCATTTTAAGCACCTATATATTTATATGAATATATTTATCATTAAAAATAGTGTTAGTTATGTTTTTTTTTAATTTACATAAGTGTATTATATTATTCATAATGGTTTTTGATTTGCTTTTACTTAAGACACATTTTAGAATTGTTTGTTTTTATATAAGGAGAAGTACAGTTTATAAGTTGTAGTTACTATGCTGATCCCTTTGAATAAATATATTTTATTTATGCTTTCTTCAACTGGTGGACACTGTGTTGTTTTCCAGTTTTCAATATTATAATCAATTATTTCTTTATTTTTGTGCATGTATCTTTTTTGTGCATATGTAAAAATTTATCTAAGACATATCTAGAAGTTAGAATTGATCAATAATCCATCATATTCATCTTGAAATTTTAAAAAACACCAAATTGTTCTCAAAAGTGCTGTGGTCTTTATGTCCTATTGCACTGTAAAGAAGCTCCACCTTTTTAATCCTTGATACAAGTTGATAACATCAAACTTTATAATTTTGCCAATCTGATTGATATGAATTTATTTGTTTTCTTTACTGCTAATCAGGAGTAACTTTCATATGCATATTGGCTATTTTTGTTTCCTCCTCTTGCTAATTATCTGTTTTTATCCTTTGTAAAATTCTCTCTTTAGGCTTTTGTACCTTCTTTAATATATTGAATCAAAGACATTTCTGAAAATTCTGAATATTCATCTTTTGTTGGCTATGTGCATTGAAAACATATTTTCCCAAATTTGGCTTTTTTCCAAACTTATTTATACTTTGCCATAATGATAAGCAGTTTTAGCATTTACTCTGATCAAGCTTTTTTTTTCTTAATGTTTTGTTCTTTCCTGTCATTGAGAAATACTTCCATTCCCTGAGGATATGAAAACGTGCTCCTACATACAAGTCTAAAAGTTCAAAGTTTTTATTTTACAAATAGTCTAATAACTATCTAGATTTTTTGGGAATGATATTAGTTGGCAGTAATTTTCATTTTCCTTTGGAGTGCCTATTGCGTCAGCACCATTTATTGAATATTTGAATTCATTCCCACTAGTTTGTAATGCCTCTTCTCTGTCATATTTCAAGTTTCCTTAACTGGGTCACTTTATTAGTTCTCTATTTTATAGTGTTGATATACTTGCTATCCACTCTGCCAATTCCACTTCAATTTTTATTACTATAACTTCAATAAATTTCAGCAACCAGTAAAGAAAGCCTATTTTTTCCTCATGTTTCTTCTTTGAAAATAATCTTAGCTCTTCCTGCTCCTTTATTTTTCCATATAACATTGGGGTTAGTTTTTGATTATGTGTTGAGACTTTGGGAAAAAAAAATGTTGAGATTTTAATTAAAACTGCTTGGAATTCATATGTAAATTTGGAAAAAGTTGATATGACACATTTAGTTATAATATGATTGATATGTCTTGTATGATGTGGTTTTTAGAATTCCTATCCATGGGCATGGCAGTTCTATGTTGCCTCCTGCAGAACTATCAATACAGAAACAAGTTTGCATCTGTAGTTAAGAGATCTCATAACATAGTGATAAGAGATCTCATAACATAGTGATATTGGGGCTATTCCAAGTCCAGTACCTGGCTTGTTCCTACTTGGCTACATGTTTTTGTGCATGCTGACTCCAAACCCCCTTTCTAAGCCCCTTTATATAATCCACAAACCCAGATAGAGGTAGATTGCTGTTTCTTAACTTCTTTCAAAATGAGTGCATAGCCCCAGATTTTAAGCAATGAAACTGACTTCAGTTTCCTGCCTTGAATGAACCAGTTTTTCTCAATTTTTCTCAGAAGCCACCTCTTCTGTATGATTATAAGAATCAGAGATTACATGCAGGCAATCAGTTTCAGTTCTCGGAACCCATGTGCTTATGTTCCATTTTGTGTACTTGGACAAGTTTATTCTGTTGTTTGGTGCAGATATATTTAACTCATTTTATTTCAATATTTAATTTATTATTGTTCTCTATTTAGGGCTGAGGGTCTGAAAATATTGACTTAAAATTCCATGTTTACTGGAAGTAAGTGGTTAATAATTTTTAAATGTTTGTGGTATGAGCTCTTGTTTTTCTTTCTCCTTTTTTTTTTTTTTTTTTGCTTTCAAAGAAAGTTGAGAGTATATTGGGGTGATCAGAAAACAAAATCATTTTGAATCAGACCACTGGAAAAATATTTGTAAGGTAAATATAGTGTGATACATTTTTGAAACTATCCCTTATAGTCTGATAGAATTACTTAATGGTGAAGCTTCCTTTGCACATTTATTACAATATTAGTGATGATACAAATTTATTAGAGATTTGTAAACTATTTCTTAAAGATGTTAATTAGTTTAAGTTTTTATTCACTATCAGTTGAAACTGGTTGAAAATAACTGCTGTGTGCTCAAATTTTACAGTGGAATTTGGTTTTTAGCTGTAATAAAAATAGTCTGAAGACTTAACCTTGGGGAATATAAATCATAATGGGAATTAAAGTTATACTTGGCAATAATGATGTCAGATAAATGTAGCCATAACTACAATAGTCGTTGACATTGATGTAGATCTATAAATGTATATATGTAAAATATATACCTATATATACACACATATAAACATATTCATAGTAAAATGAGGAGATACTCATGGCAATTACAGTCTTTACTTCTGTAACTGGTCACATGGTCATAGCTGTTACTTAAAACTACCTGCTTTCACTACCCATTCATTATTTCCTTTAACTTCAGCAAGCGCCTCAGCTGGTCATGGTTCTTTACCTGGTAGGTTACCCAAACCTTCACCCCTGAAGGGTCTAGGCCATTACTAGCCTTGCCTTGATTGTGTTGTAGTTTTGCACTGACCTTAACTTCAGGGCATGGTAATAGTAAGAGATGCTCTAAGGGATCTTCTATATTCCAGACATACTCCTTCTTACCTGCATGGTGAAATAGCAGTCCAATTTCTCCTTAGTATTCAGGATCAATTACCCAGCTAGCACAGTAACTCCCTTCTTTGCCTGGTAATTCAGAGGTAGAAGGAACCCAAAGTTGCCAGGTGGAAGTCCTAACTTCAGTTCAATGGAATCATTATTGTGTCTCCTGGTGGAAGCATTCCTTCCTCTGGAACTAAGGCCCCTAGGCTTCAGGAGCATTAGATCATGGGAATAAGAAGTAAAAAAAAAAAAGAAAGAAAAAGGTGCTAATGACTCTCTGGGGATAATAGTGAGTGGTGGCACTCTCATTTCCACCCCTTGAATTAAACCGCTTTCCTGGACCTATAAATCCTGGTTAAGGGATAAGGAGCACAAATTACTGGGTGCTGATTCAGAGCATAAACAGCTTCATGGTGAACCTTGCCCCAGCCCTGCAAAGTATTACCACCTAACTGGCCTTTTTCAACAAGGCAATTTTACCATTCTATTAAACCCATTGCTTCAGGATGGTGAGGAGAATGGTAAAACCAGTGAATTCCATGAGACTGGGCCCATTACCATTTCTCATTTGCTGTGAAGTGAGTTCATTGATCAGAAGCAATGTTGGGTGAAGTACCAAGATTGCAGATAAGACATTCTGTAAGTACACATATAGTATTTTTGGTAGAAGCATTGCATGCAGGGAAGGAAAATTGATACACAGAATATATATCAATTCTAGTAAGAACAAAACATTTCCTCTTCCATGATAGAAGTGATCCAATATTACCAACCGGACACTAGGTAGCCATAAATGCAAACTGTGAAAGAGAAGACAGTGTAGCAGAAGTGGAAACCACGGACATTTGAGATATTTCCTCATGTAATTTGTGCTTTCAAGATCTGCTCAGGCCTGATCACATATATACCATTTTTATTTGGTGATGGGGTGCTGCTGTGCATGCCAAACTATGGCTTGATGGGTCAGAAAACACACAGTTCATCATAGCAGCTCAAGTCACATAGTAACTGGGTGGCTCATGGTGAAGCATTCAGTCTCTACTAAGGTCCAGTGGAGGCCAAGAGCTATTTCTGAAAAGGGAGGGTAGTTATCCACAGAGGTTGGCAAGTCTTTGCTCCCAAAACGTAGGGACCTTTGTTGTGATTAGGGGCCTGCCAAGGTCCACAAACAGCAACCCTATCTGCTACTGGAATGTCAAGCACCATTGGACCTGTGGATCACACAGCCCAAGCGGCAGAGTAGCCTGGACCTGTTGCAGAGCCTTCTTTTGGTCCACTCTAAAGTAGCAGTTTTTCAGGTCACTTGAGACAGAGTGACACAGCCAGATGAGGATTATATTGCTTTCAAAATCCAAATAGGCCCACTAGGCATTGTTCTTCTTTCATGGTTGTAGGGAGGGCCAGATGCAACCGCTTATTCTTTACCCTAGAAGACAAATCTCAACATGCTCACATCACTCTTCCACTAGAAATGTCACTAAGGCAGAAGGACCCTGAACTTTTGTCAGATTTATTTTCCATCCTCTAGCACACAAATATCTTACCAATAAGTCTATAATAGTTACTACTTCTTGCTCACTAGGTCCAATCAACATAATGTCATCAATGAATTTGACTAGTGTGCTAACTCATGGAAGGGAAAGGTTATCAAGAGCCCTGTGAACTAAATTATGACATAGGGATGGAGAGCTGATATACCCCTGAACTAGGAGAGTGATGATGTATTGCTGGTTTTGCCAGTTGAAAGCAAATTGCCTCTTGGGGACCTTATTGACAGGGATGGATAAAAAGCCATTTGTCAGCTCAGTAGCTGTGTACCAGGAACCAGAAGAGGTATTAATTTTCTCAAGCATTGAAACAACATCTGGTACAGCAGCTGTAATTGGAGGCACCACCTGTTAAGCTTACGATACTCCACTGTTATTCTCCAAGACCTGTCTGCTTTTTGCGTAGGCCAAATAGGTGCGTTGAATTGGATATGGTGGGAAGAAATATCCTGAATCTTTCATGTCCCTGATTGCATCTCTGCAGTACCTCCAGGAATGCAGTACTGCTTTTGGTTTATTATTTTCCTAGGTAGAGGCGATTCTAATGGTTTTCATTTGGCCTTTCCCTCCATAATAGCCCTAGCTCCAGAAGTCAGGAAACCAGTATGGCGATTCTGCATTTGCTAAGTATGTCTATTTCAATTATGCAGTCTGGGACTGGGGAAAAAACCACAGGATGGGTTCAAGTACCCACAGGCCCCACTGTGAGATGGACCTGAACTAAACCTCTATTGGTTATCTGACCACCAAAAGACCCTACTTTGACTGGTAGATCACAGTGACATTTTGGGACTCCTGGAATTAACGTCAGTTCAGAGACAATGTCCATAGTCCCTGAAAGTTTGATTATTTCCTTTTCCCTGATGCAGTTACCCTGGAAAAAGGCCCTGGGTCCCTTTGGGGAAGGCTGGAAGAAAAATTAACAATATTTGCTTTTGACAGTATACCAGGGTCCTTCCTCAAGTAGGCCCAGCTTCCCTTCATTCAACGGGTTCTGAGTGTGTAAACTAGGTCAATTCTGGGAAATGACTGAGGAGCTATGACTCTCTTTTTTATGATTCCTATTAGACTTTTGTTCATTTGACCTAGAAATTTTCTGCTTATACAGATCAATTAAGAATCTAGCAGGGTTCCTATTTGTTTCACTTCTAGGAACACCATAATCAACTAGGCAACACCATAGGTCTGTGTGCCAGAAAATTCTCATTGCTCCTTCGGCTCTGCTGTCCATTATAGTAACTGCACCTTTCCTTTGCTGTTTGACTGCCACCACTTGGCGCCTGGCAGCTGAGATCCAGTTACCTCCCACTGCATTTAGGTTTCCCAATTCAATGACTGTACCTACTGTAAGGTCTGGCCTGCAGAAAAGAGTGATCACAAAGTTCTTTGGGGATGTCAAGGCTCCCCTCACAAATTTATTTCTCATAGTCACGGTGTAAGATATGTCTCCTGGAGTCTCCCAGGATGGGTGAGTAGGACTTAAATGACAAATCTACTCAAACATTCCAAACTCCTTGAGCCTTTCAATCCACATTAAAACTAGGCAAGTTCCTGATATTTCTAACACACTCACTGTGGGCCACCTTGTGGTCTATGTTTCAGCCAACCAGACAAGCAGTTAGATCCCTTTCTGACTCCCTGAGCCACAATATTAAAAGCAGAATGACTCCTAAGTAAGACCATATCAGTAGATTCAGCTCCATCCAACATTGTGTTTGTCTCACACCCTTAATAAAAATTCCCACACAATTTTCTCAGATTTCTGTCTGTATAGTTATTTTCTATCAGTAGTATAGCACACTTCCTCATGCGTCACACTTTGTACCTCACATCTAGGGGTCTGCTGGGACTTGAATCTAGTTATTGATCTAGAAGCAAAGAGGGGTAGTAAGATTGTGTCCTGAGGAGAATCAGCATTGTCTTGAAGGACATCTACCTCAGGAGAGGCCTTTACAGTTTCCTCTGGCAATGCATTGTGATCCCCTCAGATAGAGGTGGAGAATCCACCTCCATTATTGGTGGGCAGTGCCCTCCTGGTGACAAAGAAGAATCTTCGGAATTTAGGGGCTCAATGTCTTTAGCTTCATCAGCGTTTCCTCACACATCCTCATTCCAATTTTCAGAATCCCATTCATTCCCAATAAATACAATAAATTCAAAGGTAGATACTCCACAATGCTCGGAGTTCAAGTTGTGATGTAATTCAGCCAGTCACAGGACAAGGCTCTACATTTGATTTTTAGTGGTCTCAGCACTGCATCTATAGGAAATAAGTGCCTCCTTCCAGGCACCCATAGTAGCTTTAAGGTTATGAAGAACTTGAGCTGGGGATACCAGTCCCTGAGCTCATCCTTTTATTTCCCCTCTTTGTTCAATGACATTAGGAGCAACAGTCAATTTCATTATATTTTTTAGTTTGACAAAAATGTTCCAAAGTATCATATACACAGCCACCAAGATCCTTGATTTTTATAAGTGGTTGATTAAGAGTATCCAATGGTTATATTTTGCATTACTGAAAAATCATGCCATGGATTAACAATGCTCTCTTTACTACTGAAAATAGAGTAATTAACATCTTTAAATCTAATCATATTAGAGAGTCAACTTCAGAAACCCAGAACCAATGCAGAAAACTTATTCTTAAAATTCTATTCCTCTAGAACTAATCTCAGTGTCAAAATCTATATTAGAGTTCTCCAGAGAAACAAAACCAATAGAATATATAGAGGAATCTGTATCTATATTTATATTCTCTTTCTATATTTATATCTATATCTATAGAGCTATATTTATATCTACATTATATATAAATAACTAAAAAATGTAACTATTCTTAGATTCATTTTGGATTGTTCAGTCTTAAATTTTATTCATTTTGAAAGATAGTTTTTACTGAGTGTAGAATTCCAGGCTGACACATTTTTTTCAGCATTTTGATATGTCATCCCAGTGCCTTCTGGCCTCCATGGTTTCTAATGAGAAGTAGAGTGTTAACCTTATTGAGAACTTGTTTGTGACTTGTTTGTGAGTTGCTTCTCTCTTGTTGCTTTGACGATTCTCTTTGTCTTTGGACTTCCAGTGTTTTACCTTGATGTGTAAAGGGTAAAACATTGATGTTGATTTCTTTGAGTGTATCTTATATGAACTCATTGAACTTCTTAGATGTTTAGATTAAGGTTTTTCACTGAATGTTATCAAATTTCATTTTGAAATGCATTTCCTCAAAATATAAACTCTTGTCTTTTTTATCCTCCAAAAGAAGTTTTAAAATGTTATTTCAAATATAATTTTGCTCATCAATTATGGATACATAAACTTAAGTAATGTAATCACTTCATTAAGAGGTTTCAAAGTTAAAAAAAAAATAGTGTCTCACATTTTGCTTTAAAATTTTGTCCATGAAAATGAGAAAAAACAAGGTTCCTAATAGCTCATCAACTGTGTATGTCATGTACAAAAATGTTTTGTTTCTGATATCAGATATCAGAATAAAACATGTTTTCATGTGTATAACATCACATTTCTGCTTCTATATGGCCTACAATATGCTCACCACCAAAATTCATTTTCCCTCCATCACCATACATTTGATCTCCTTTACCCATTTCACCCTCCCCCATGCCTCTTCCCCTCTGGTAAATACTACTCTATTCTCTGTATCTACATGTTTGTTGTTGTGGTTTGTTTTGATCATTTACTTTGGTTTGTTTATTAGATTTTTATATTCCACATATACGTGAAATCATATGGCATTTATCTTTCTCCATCTGACTTATTTCACTTAGCATAATACCCTCAAGTTTCATCCATGGTGTCCCAAATTGCAAAATTTCATCTTTTTTTAAATGGTATACTATTATATATATATATATATATATATATATATATATATATATATATATATATATATTTTAATTTTTCTATATATATATACACATACATACATACACAGACACATACACACACATATCTCCCACATATTCTTTATCCATTCATCTGCTGATGGGCACTTAGGTTGTTTCCATATCTTGGCTATTGTAAATAATGCTGTGATGAACATGGGGGTGCAGATACCTTTTCGGATTAGTATCTGTGTATTTTTTGGATAAATACTCAAAAGTGGAATAGGTGGCTCACATGGTAGTTCTATTCTTATTTTTTTGAGGAATCTCCATGCTATCTTCCATAGTGGTTGCATAAATGTACATTTCCAGATACAGTGTATAAGTGTTCCCTTTTCTCCACATCCTTGTCAACACTTGTTATTTCTCATAATTTTGATAAAAGCCATTCTGCCAGGTGTGAAGTGATATCTCACTGTGGGTTTGATTTGCATTTCCCTAACAATTAATGATGTTGAACATCTCTTCATGTGTCTGTTGGCCATCTGTGTGTCGTCTTTGGAAAAATGTCTATTCAGCTCCTCTGCCCACTTTTAAATTGGGTTGTTTGTGTTTTATGTTGTTGAGTTGTATGAGTTGTTTGTATGATTTGGATATTAATCTCTTATTGGGCATATCATTTGCAAATATGTTCTCGAATTTGGTTAGTGCATTTTTGTTTCATTTATGGTTTCCTTTGCTATGCAGAAGCTATTTAGTTTGACGTAATCCCATTTGTTTATTTTTGCTTTTATTTCCCTTGCCTGAGGAAACATCTAGAAATTCAAATTAGTTATCTTATGCTGTTAAATAGCAAAGCCAAAAGCAAATTTAAAATTATAGTATTTGTATAACAATCTGTATGGAATAATGCCTAAAGAAAAATTTTCAAGATTGAAGAAAATAATACATATGATGCTGTGGATCTCAAATATTTATAGCAACTCTAGGTCCTATATGATCCCAGTGTCAAACACTCTAACTTTTTTCTGCCTATAAGTCATTAGAATGTATAAAATTCCAAATATCTTAGGATTCAAACACTACCTCTTGCAACCAAGTTGACAAAGCAATTTTGGCAAACTATGAGTCTGATTTTTTACTTTGAATGGTTCCAACAATAATATTATTGTAATACCCATTAACAAAACTATTCATCGGTGATTGATTAGCAACAGAGTAAACTATGTTTGTGGTAAGGCACATATTTCTATTTTCATACCCAAAAGCATGTATGTTATACTAAAACAGACATACATGCATATTTTTAGCTTTTCTTAGGCATATATAACCTTAAAAAACATACCTGTGTTCAAACTGCTCCCTCTCTCAGCACCCTTACTTTTTAAAAATCTACTAAATATACAAATATGATATTTTCTAAAGTTTTGTTTTATAATATGCTCTACTACTGCGTTGTGAGTGCTGTATTCTTCATTCATTAAATTTTGAGAAACTTTCAGAGTCAAAATGAAACAAAACAAAACACAAATTTCATTTCTTCACAAATTGTTTTTTGTTTAATTCTCCATTTCTTATCCTTCTAGAACCCTTATGATGCACATATTGGTATTCCTGATGGTGTCCCTCAGATCTCTGTGGGTATGGTTATTCTTCATTATTCTCTTTCTTTGATTCCTAAGTGAATAATCTCTTTGATTCCTAAGTGAATAATCTCAGTCTCCCTGAATCTTTCTTCTGCCAGGAGAATCTTTTGTTAAGCCCCTCTAGTAAATTTTTTGGTTTCAGGCATTATATCTTTACCACCAGAATTTCTATTTGGCTCATTTGTATTTATAATTTTCAATCTTCTTATAGATATTCTCTATTTGATGAGACATTTTTCTCTCACTTTCCTTCAATTCTTTAGGACATATTTAAACATATTAGAGCTTATTTAACGTCTTTTTTTTGTTTTTGTTTTTGTTTTTTTTTTGCTGATACGTTTAGTATATAGGCTTAATTTGGAATGAGTTTCTATTTGTTGCTTATTTTGCTATGTATGGACATTGTTTTCCTGTTGTGTATGTGTGTGTGTATGTGTGTGTATCATAACTTTTTCTTGAAACCTGGACATTTTAAATAACATAATGTGGCAATTCTAGAATTCAGAAATTTCCCAGGTTTGTTGTTTCTGTTTGTTGTTGTTATCATAGAGCTACTTACATGTTTCCCCCCAAATCTCAAGTGAAAGAATTGTATGTATTATTTTTTATTAAATTACAACTTTTTTTTTGAAATTTGTCCTGAATACCTTGATTTATGACTTTCTCTCACACCTACCTTTTATAAATAGTTTTAATTACTTATATTCACTGAATAGACATATCCTTCCATCACATTGGATTTTACTGGATTAGTAATATTTTAATTGGTCAATAAAAATGTTGATTTCTAAGTAGTTAGATGAAAATATAGATCACCTAAAAAAGTCTTTCTTCTTATTCTATGCTACTCTAACCATTGCCTCATTTCCCATAGGGGGGAATAATGAAGACCAAGTATGGCCAACACTCATAGTGGAGAGTGTTACAGAAAAAAAAAAAAAAAAATAGGAACGTTGATATTAGGAAGCCCTGACCTTATATAAGGGGTATTGCCAATCCTGTCCTTCTTTGATAATAGAGAGACATGTTATTTTTATTAACCTGAAATTTTATAAAAATATGCTCTAGGGAAATGACATTTCTACCTTTACCTTTCTGGAATGTAAATAAATCTGATTCAGGGAAGAAGACATATCTAACTTTATTACTCAGAAATATAAATATATATGTTCCAGGAAAACACATGGCTACATTTCCAAGGCTACCTGCTATGCACACATATTTGAAAATGCAGTCTGGAGAAAGTAAGGTATGATTGCTTTTGAAGATGTTCAGAAATCTGAGTGATTCATGGAGAACTGTCCTTCAAGAAGAGATAACTAAAGCTTTGGAACAAAGCACTATATGTTACATGTCTGAATTACTTATGATCTGAATTTTGCATGTGTATTTTCAAAGGCCAAATGAGGTCTCTAGGTAAGTGGACTTGAAGACAGTCTCAGAAAGTGATGTTTGTTCTCAGTTTGTTGTATATGAATTAATATGGATGGATGCCAGTGAGCATGAACAAAAAGCTTGGCCCCCCCGTAGCCAGAAAGACTGACTAGATTCTTTCAAAACCCCAAGAAAATTGATTTTTCACCGAGGAAAACTGAAGAAGAGGGAAAATCCTGAATTATTTAGTACCCCCAAATAAATGTGAAATACATGGAAGTGACTTTATTTACCTTGATTTTATTTTATTAATTTTTCTGCCCCCAGAAGAAGTGGAAACAGATTAAATGATAAATTGTTCTATTAAAATAAATTTAATTTTTTACATTTTTTCTGTAATTTAGCTCTTGAAATTTATTCAAGCTGTACATATCTATGCATGCCCACACAATGGTACAAATTTTTAAAAGCATTTTTGTTTTATATGTATTTTGATTAATTTCTTTAGGATAGAGACAGAATTACTTGACAAAGTAAACAAATATTTTCAACTACTTATATATTTCAAAAATATTTCCGAATTTTTTTTAGAATTTTTAGTTAAATACATTCAGAATGAGTTCAAGAAAGAAAATGAGAGAAGGAATTGGAGAAGTGAGATTAGAAATTATGTTGAAAACCTTGTGGTAATAAGTGAAGATATATGGGTTGATAGCTGGAGTTAATGTGGGCTCAGAAGATATTTTCTTCATGGAAGATATTACAAAATATTTGTATGATACTAGTTAAAATCCATAGGAAAGAAACAAAAATAAGATTCAAAGATAGAGGGGAAATTCCTGAACTGAGCTCCTTCAGTTAGCAAGAGGAGAAAGTTTCTAGTGCTTAAATATTATAGTTGGTCCTATATGTAATCAGTAAGGTTTCAATTATGGTAGCAGGAATGATTGTAATATATATATTTAAGCATGAATAGATAGAGACATGATTGTAGAGATTTGTGGAGTTTCTAAGTTGATTTTGTTTTCTCTAGAAAAAAAAAAAAAATGTAAGAATAAAGCCAGGAAATATTTGTTGGACATATGAGGAGAGAGAAGGAAGTATAAAATACTTGTCAAGGAAGAATGTTTGGACTAAGAACATATCGAATCAGTACAGGTCTGTGCTGTGTAAATGATTTCTGTGTGCACCCATGCTAACTCCTCTCTCCTTTCTGAGTAAATGGAAGATTACTCTTCCAGGTCACTTTGTAGTTAGGTGAATCCACATGTTGCTTTCTTCCAATGGCTATAAGTAGAAAATGCATGTGTAACTTCTGATCTGAAGCAAAATGGAATCCACCTGTTGAAATGGTGACATCAGACTGTGAACTAAGTCTTCATGCTGAGTTTTAGGTTAGAAGTGAGGTACCCTGGAGAAGTGACAATCTTGTAGCAGAATTACATGGGTGGAAAACAAACTTATGTGTGAGAAATGTATCACAACTTTAAAAGTGTTTTCTCTAGTTAAATGCAGTAGCATGGGTCTAGGCACAAGGTGGACAGAATATTGACTTTTCCTTGATATAGAGAAGGAAAAAGGTGCAAGGAAGTTGAATTAGTACACAATGAAATATTCAAATGTTAGAGCAATGTATTTAAACTGGGTTAGGTGAAAAGCAAAGACGCAAAAAGGTAATATTTGGTGAAAACTTGTTGATCAATAATTTGTATATTCTGTTAAGCTCATAGAATTGTTAATTTTGGAATAATAAAAGAAGTTGTATGGAAAGATGGAAGTGATGTATAGAAAAAGAGGTACTTGCAAGGGCAAATTTTAAGTGTAGTTGTATGAGCAAGTCCATGGGATGTCCATGGGAGTAAGGGGCTGATATGGAGTAGAGGACTTTGGCAGAAAAGAACTAACAAATTAAGAAGCCAGAACATTGAAATTACAAAGAATTTTTTAAAAAATAAGTGACTTGTGATCAGTTGTAATGAGCACTTTCAACTTGAAGATACGGGTCTTTTCTCAATTACTGCAAATTTTTGCATTTGTTTTATAATTTTTTCTCATCTTAAATAATTTTCTGTAAAATTATTTTCTAATTTTCCTATTACTACTTTTATATTAAACTTCATATTGTATAACCACCATTGTATTACCATTTGTCTATTTCCCTTAAGTTCAGGAAAAATTTCTCAAGCTATGTTCATAGTTAATAATATAATATTCTGCCTTTTCTAATATACTTGTTACTGTTTCCATTGCATAACATATCTGGCAATGGAATATTTTATATTCTAATCTATTATGTTATTTCAAAAGATTAAACATGTAAGAACTACCTACAGAAGAAGCAAATGTGTCTTACAAGGAATCAATGTCAAATCTCTACAAGCTTTCTATATAACACAAAGATGTACTTTATGCTTTTTAATGCCTACAGATCTCTATGTTAATATTCAAAAATTTTAAATAGCTTCCTTTCTTCTTATTTTTTTAGGTTTTTTAAAAAATATTCAACCTAACATCCACTACTTCATTTTCACTTACTATAGGAGATAAGACTAAATGCTTTGAGATGTATATATAAATATATAAATAAATAAATAAATATATATATATATATATATATGTGTACACATACACATATATGTGTATTTATATACACATATATAATGACTACTCATTGTAGAATACAAAAACAGTTATATCTAAATATAATTTTAAATTTGATTTAAAGTAATGTATAAATATAATATAATAAAATATATTAGTATTAGAATTCAAGTCATTAAGAAAACTACCAAATTCTGTGTTAAATGTGCAAAGTTATGTAGATGTAGGCTAGAAATAAAATATAAGACAAAGATGAACGAAAACAGTAATAGTTGGGAATAGCATAATAAATCAAGAAAAGTTAGCTGATTCTGGAAATTGTAATATTTTAATTAATAGAAAAATAAAGAAAGAAAAATTTAATTATATATTATCAATAAAATGAACTTGGACTTGATGGAAAAATAGAACCATTATTAACTAAAATAGTTTATGTGGTTTGTAAGTTTATATTGTATTTATGTTTAAAAACAAAACTTGCATAAATATTAACATAAACTTAACATGTTAAACTGAGGTAAGCATAGGAATAATATTCTATGCAATCCAGGAATCAACACCTCACACACTTAAAAAATTTAAAAGATTTTTAAGATTTATTAAAAGGGTTATTATTTTCAATATGAATGTAACATTAACAGAGATAGAGTGAAATCTGCTAAGAATACATTTGTTTAAGAAATATAGGTGGAAATCTATTTGAAATAGTGTTTCTTAAGTCAAGAAGAATGGAGAGACCTTAACTTGGAATAAAATGATTTATACATTTTAAAATTATTGTGAAAAGTGCTTGTTACAAGTTCAATACAAATATGAATACATGAATATATGGATGCATAATTTTTCTTATCCTTCAATAAGGCATGAAAACCCAGTGTTTAGAAAGTGTCCACTTCCTTCCTTAAGGTCACAACTATGAAAGAAAATATATTTCATTTGAAATTTAGAAACAGGATAAGAGAATTAGCTTTTTAAAAATAAAGCTATTACTCTTGTCAGGGACACTATTATTTATATATCTATGCATTTAAATGGAACAAAAGTAGGCTTGTCTGATGAGATGTATGCCAGGATGAGCAAAATTAGTATTTTATATTATAAAAAGAGAAAGGTACATTTGTCTTTTATTTCATTTCCATTATTGAATTTTGCATTATACTATTACTAAATTTATTCTTTGTTACAGAGTCTATTCTTTCTTTACCTTTTTCTGCCTCAAGATGTTGTCTATTACTTTTATGATAAGCATACACATAGTGTTCAGACAGACATTTACATTAATTCTTGTAATATTTTCTCAAAAAAGTTTAACCACATTTTAAATTTAAGAAATTCTTCTAGATTCTGAAAATAGAAGATAAACCCAATTACCTGGGAGATGGAGGAAGAAAGAAATATAGGTATTGAATTATGTAAATATAGCCATAGTCCAAAATAAGAATCATTTAAATTTAAAGGTTAAATTTCTTTCACCTAGTATAATGAATCCTCAAAATTTAATTTTCAGTTTGTTATCACGAAATAAGTCAAGGAATGTTTGCACAATGGAGTGTGTGGACTGAAATTATCAATCATATACCATTTTACACTTTCAAAGCAAAAAGAGGTGATATGTATACTGAAGTATATCTCTCTCTTTCCTTTTTGGCTTTGAGACTTGCCTCTATTTGTCCTCTTTCTTTTACATATTTTTTTTTGTTGTTTTAATTTTAGTGAGATGCAATGTTTCCAAAATTTATATAAATTTTATCATACTATAACTTGATGTTTTCATTCTATACTATGTTTTAAAAACAGCCCCATTGATACATGTACCTTTAGTTTATTCATTGTAATTTTTGTAGGGTGTTCCATTGTATAAATAAAGCACTTGCTAATTTATCCTAGAGCAAAACAGTTTTGATTTGTTTTGTTTAGCTACTGGAAAAAGTGTTGCAATGAACATCTTTGGATATATTTTCTTGAATATGGATATGTGTTCAAGAATTTCTCTAGGTAGGCACTGAGAATTAGAATTCCTTTGTGGTAAGGGCATATATTTCTATCTGTCTAACATAGTCTTCTGCTGGACCTCATTTCTAACTTTAAGGTTAAATTCATACTGTGTCAATTTGTTGGTGATAATAGTATTCCTTTGCTTTGATGGCTGAGGTTGGCAAAACAAAAAGTGTATTCCTCTTGCCTGAAATGTTTGTAACAATTTGAGAAATCCAGATATCAAGACTAACCTTATCCAGAAAGGATGCATTTGCCAGCTTTCCTTCTTTCTGACAGTATCACATATCTGTGCTGGATATTTAATCCTGTTTTACCACTCTTTGCAACTCTGATCCTTCCCAATCCATGGGAATTTTGAGAATCCATGTTAAATATGCATATGTGTTTTTTTATAGGGCACGACCATTATATCTCTAGATGACCTGTCCTTGGTTGTAATTTAGAGTGTGTAATTATTCAACTATGTATATTTTTGATGTGTCTCTGTTAGAAACAGGCACAGATCTTGCTCAACAGAGTAAATGGATCTGTCTTTGTTTTCATTTATCCACAATTGTTACTTCAATTCCATCTGGAAACAGTCAATATTCTTTTCTTTCTCAAAGCTTTTACAGTAATCTGGGTTTTATGTTTTGTTTTTATGTTACTCTCAAGCATAGTGGAAACGTTTTACTACCTCACTATGATACAAATAATGAAGTAATGAGATTGTGACAGATCAGTTTATTAACAAGAAATGCAGATGTTTTGTGGCTCCTGGCTCATCTCAATAGTCTTACCACCTTCCTGAGATTTTTTTCCCAGATTAGGAGAATAGTTATCTCTGGTCTTAGATTCCCACAATTTACAGGATCTATCAAAGTTCCTGCTAACGAAGAGTATGTAGCTCCTTCTATAACTTGTAAAATATTTTTTTTGGTAAAGTATAATACAGATTAGGGAAATCATTTTCTTAATGATCATGAATTGTATCTTTAATTTTGCTTTTAACAGGTTTTGACTTTTGGAAATAAAAGCAGCAAGATCTGGCCCCTTCTTTCCTTCTCTCTGCACTCTGATCATTCATCTATTCTTTGAGGCAACAAGCATAAAATACTTTAGTTATATTAAAGGGCTAAAACATTATGCGAGGATTCAAAAATATAGCAAAGCAACAAGAAATGATATACCCTGATATATGAACATAAAAATATTAATTTTCAGATTTCTATGTCTGGCCTTGAAATGGTGAGATCGTCTGGAATTATCCTTGTTTGTAAACAATTAGAAAACAAGAAAAAAACCTAGAAAATATCTATTTTCAGTTATTGGACAAAATGTGGAGGAATGTGATTCCTGAGAAAAGTGAAACAAATTAGGAGACCCTTACCATAGCCTCATCTTTCTGCCCTGAGGAAATTCCTCAACTGTGTTGTAGTATGAAAAACAGAAAATAGTTTGGTGATCTTGCTAAGTTAATAATTCATTTATATAACATACAAAGAGCTTGGAGTATTCAAATTAATTTTGAGAAAGGACAAAGTTTGAAGAATGACACTATGTGATTTCAAGACAATACAGTGAAAAAGATGTTTTGGTCTTTCTGGTAAGAGTAGTCATATAGATCAATGAAAATTAATAGAAAGATCCATTCATATATTATCCATTGGTTTTTGAAAAAGATTTAAAAAATGAAAAGTTTATATAATGAGAAAAGATAGCATTTTCAACAAATGGTAAAAGGACATATAGATATCCATGGGGAAAAATGAGAAAAGACAATTTTATCTCACAAAACAAAAAGTATCTAAGTAGATCATAGACCTAAAATTGAGATTTTTTTTTAACAACTTTATTGGAGTATAATTGCTTTACAATGGTGTGTTAGTTTCTGCTTTATAACAAATTGAATCAGCTATACATATACATATATCCTCATATGTCCTCCCTCTTGCGTCTCCCTCCCATCCTCCCTATCCCACCCCTCTAGGTAGTCACAAAGCACCAAGATGATCTCCCTGTGCTATGCAGCTGTTTCCCACTAGCTATATATTTTACATTTGGTAGTGTATATATGTCCATGCCACTCTCTCACTTCGTCCCAGCTTACCCTTCTCCCTCCCCGAGTGCTCAAGTCCATTCTTTATGTCTGCGTCTTTATTCCTACCCTACCCCTAGGTTCATCAGAACAATTTTTTTTTTTTTTTAGATTCCATATATATGTGTTAGCATATGGTATTTATTTTTCTCTTTCTGACTTACTTCACTCTGTATGACAGACTCTAAGTCCATCCACCTCACTACAAATAACTCAATTTTGTTTCTTTTTATGGCAGAGTAATATTCCATTGTATATATGTGCCACATCTTCTTTATCCATTCATCTGTCGATGGACACTTACGTTGTTTCCATGTCCTGGCTATTGTAAATACAGCTGCAATGAACATTGTGGTACATGACTCTTTTTGAATTATGATTTTCTCAGGGTATATGCCCAGTAGTGGGGAGATATATCTTATAGAAAGCATACAAAAGCAATAATGATTTGAGGTTAGAAAATATTTTTAATAGTACACAAATAAATCATAAGTGCAAACATATTGAAAAATGACTTGAAAAAAAGTAAATTTCTCTTCTTCTAAAGTATATGTCAAGCACAATGAAAAGGCAAACAAGACCCTAGGTGGAAATTGCTGCAAATCGCTTCAGGAAAAACCTTGTATACACAAACATGTAAAGGACTCTTACAACTCATTAGTAAAAATTTGAATGATTGAATAACAAATCATTATTTATCAGGGACATGTAAATTAAAACCATGATTAAATGTTATTACATAAAAACAAATAATGAGTAGAATTTAAAAAATTTGATAATATCAAAGTGTTAGTGATAATATGGAATAACTGGAAATCATGTATTGTTGGTAGCAAATGCAAAATGATGTACCCATTTTGGAAAACAATTTGTCAGTTTCTCATGAATGTAAAACATCCACTTAACATGATTATTATGACCATTGCTCTTTTTTCCTGGTCATAGTTCTTCTTCTGAAGTCTACTTTTTCTAAATTTTTAAAAATTTCTTTATATTGGAGTATAGTTGTTTTAAAATGTTGTGTTAGTTTCAGGTGTACCACAAAGTGATTCAGTTATACATAGACATATATCTGTTCTTCAGATTTCTTTCCCATGTAGGTTATTACAGACTACTGAATAGAGTTCCCTGTGCTATATGGTAGGTCTTGTTTATTATCTATTTTATATATAGTAGTGTGTATATGTTAATACAAAACTCCTAATTTATCCCTTCCCCAACATTCCACTTTGGTAACTGTAAGCTTGTTTTCTAAGTCTGTGAGTCTGTTTCTGATTTGTAAATAAGTTCATTTGTATCATATTTTTAGATTCCACATATAAATGATATCATATGATATTCATTATTCTCTGTATGACTTACTTCAATTAGTATGGTAATCTCAATGTCCATCCATGTTGCTACAAATGGCATTATTTCATTTTCTTTTACAGCTGAGTAATGTTCCGTTGTATATATGTACCAAGTCCTCTTTATCCATTCGTCTGTCTATGGACATTTAGGTTGCTTCCATGTCTTTGCTATTGTAAACAGTGCTGCAGTGAACACTCGGGTGAATATATCTTTTCAAATTATGGTTCTCTCCAGATATATGACCAGGAGTGGGATTGCTGGATCATATAGTAGTTCTATTTTTAGTTTTTTAAGGAACTTCCATACTGTTCTCCATAGTGGTTGTACCTATTTACATTCCCACCAACAGTGTAGGAGAGTTCCCTTTTCTCTACACTCTCTCCAGCATTTATTGTTTGTAGACTTTTTAATGATGGCCATTCTGACTGGTGTGTGGTGATACCTCATTGTAGTTTTTATTTGCATTGCTTTGATAATTAACAGTGTTAAGCATCTTTTCATGTACTTTTTGGCCATCTATATGTCTTCTTTGAAGAAATGTCTATTTAGATCATCTGCCCATTTTTTGATTGGGTTGTTTGTTTTTTTGATATTGAGCTGCATGTGCTGTTCTTATATTTTGGAGATTAATCCCTTGTCCTTTGCTTCATTTGCAAATATTTTCTCCCATTCGGTGGATGTCTTTTTGTTTTGTTTATGGTTTTCTTTGCTGTGCAAAAGCTTTTAAGTTTAATTACATCCCATTTGTTTATTTTTGTTTTTATTTTCATTACTCTAGGAGGTAGATTGAAAAAGATCTTATTGCAATTTATGTCAAAGGATGTTCTGCCTATGTTTTCCTCTAAAAGTTTTATAGTATCTGGTCTCACATTTAGGTCTTTAATCCATTTTGAGTTTATTTTGTGTATGGTGTTAGAGAATATTCTAATTTCATTCTTTTACATGTGGCTGTTCAGTTTTCTCAGCACCATTTATTGAAGAGACTGTCTTTTCTCCATTGTATATTTTTGCCTCCTTTGTCATAGTTTAATTGACCATATGTGCATGGGTTTACTTCTGAGCTTTCTATCCTGTTCTATTGATCTATATTTCTGTTTTTGTGCCAGTACCATACTGTCTTGAATACTGTAGCTTTGTAGTATAGTCTGAAGGCAGGGAGCCTGATTCCTCCAGCTTCATTTTTCTTGCTCAGGATTTCTTTGGCTATTCGGGGCCTTTTGTATTTCCATAAAAATTTTAATTTTTTTAATTCTAGTTGTGTGAGAAATGCCATTGGTAATTTGATAGGGATTGCACTGACTCTATAGATTGTCTCAGGCAATATAATCATTTTGACAATATTGATTCTTCCAACCCAAGAACATGGTATATCTTTTTTTCTGTTTGTGTCATCTTCAGTTTTTCATCAGTGTCTTATAGTTTTCAGAGTGCAGGTTTTTTTCCTCCTTAGGTAGATTTATTCCTAAGCATTTTATTCCTTTTGAGGTGATGGTAAATTGGATTGTTTCCTTAATTTCCCTTTCTGATCTTTTGTTGTTAGTGTATAGAAATGCAACAGATTTCTGTGTGTTAGTTTTCTATCCTGCAACTTTACCAAATTAGTTGATGAGCTCTTACTTTTTCTAAAATTAATATAGTCACTCCAACTTACTTTTGGTTAAAATTTGCATGGCAAATCTTTTTTCGTCAATTTATTTTAACTATTCTGTGTCTTTATAATTGAGTTGTTTGTTATATATAGTGTTTAGTTAGGTCCTTTACCCTCTGTCCCAATTTGACAATTTCTGGTTATATTGGTGTGATTTTGCTATTTGTGTTTAAAAGGAAGAGTGTTGAACTTTTGAGTTAGTCAATTCTTCTGGGTTTTATCAACCAAAAAGTATGCACAACCTAGAAGTTGAGAGTTATGTTTTATTCAAGGGAAAAATCTGAGGACTTAAGCCTGGACACAGCATCTCAAATAGCTTTGAGAGACCATTCCAAAGAGGCAAAAGGTGGGGGGGCAGGGAACATAGGAATTTTTGCAACAAAGACCAGGTAGTTGGAACATCAAAAAATTACTGTTAATAAAAGAAAACCAGTTATCTCAGGTTAAGGCGTTTTTCACTTTTCTATGTATGAGAAGATGCAAGAGTCTTGGCTCACAGAAATCATTCCTTTGATATGTACCTCAGCTATCTGGGGGCAGTACCCTGTGTTTCTCATCATGAATCTCCTCAAGCTGCACCATTGGGAGTGGCTGCGGTGGCTGACTGCTTAGTGGTAGACATCCTATTATATCCTGAGTTCCCTCAGGGTTCACCACTGGGGAGGCTGTAATGTCATGGCTTGATAGATGCAACATTTTTGCTTACTGATATTGCAGGTGATATTTTTCATTCACAGTCTCTAATGTATACATGTTATTAAGCTTTATTTGATTGTCTTCTGTTAATCTGTCTCATGTCAATATAATTTTTAGAGCAGCCAGAAGAACGTAGAAGGGTAGAGGAAAATTTCTTCCTCCAACAGTTGGTGACTGTTCAACTTTAATAGCTGGCCACTACTTGCCCGAAAGTTGCTGCAGATAAGAGATCCCAGAACACCTAACAAAAGCCTGCAGAATGTAAAAATTCTTACTATGTCAGTCAATCTTCCAGATCTCAGTCTGTTGGAAATGGGAATGATAAGAGTTTTTCTCTTTTCTGAAATTAGAGTAGCAGGAGAAAATATCTATAGGGTTAGCTCCTTGAACTCAGGAATCTTTAGAAATTTGCTACAGTACTCTTAGTTTGTTGATTGTTTTCCTCTAAGAGATGGTAGCTGTTTTTCTTTGTTTCTGTCTATTGTTCATTTGTCATAAGAATGAAATTCCATAAGGTACAATGCAGGCATAGGCCTTATAATAAGTCCATTGTCTTGGCCAGCCCCACAGACTGATGAGTTTGTGGACCTCAACAGACCAGACTCTATTTAGACAAACTTTGTTGTGGGTTAATATGCACATGAGGTAAGAGCTATTGCCAAAAGATATCTTGAAAGCCACAGCTGAACCATTGGTGTGCATGAGTCAAGCATCTAAGGG
The DNA here is from genome assembly GCF_949987535.1 of Balaenoptera acutorostrata. Lineage (NCBI taxonomy): Eukaryota > Metazoa > Chordata > Mammalia > Artiodactyla > Balaenopteridae > Balaenoptera > Balaenoptera acutorostrata. The sequence continues at coordinate 22,401,029 of NC_080075.1, read as the reverse complement.
CCATTAGGGTGCTCACCCCCTCAAGAAGGCACAGATGAAAGAATAGGTTAGTCATGGAATGGGTTAGATTGACACAAGATTACCTACCAACCTCAAGAAAATTTCCATGCAATGAGGTAATCTGTAAAGCAATACACATTCCCCAACCCTGCAGCACATTCCTCTTAGGTATTAGATTAACTCCAAGAAACCCAAGGATTAGCTAAACCTGTTAATGTGCATATAAGAAAAAAACTGAATGAGGTTGTTCCTTCCATCTTGTTATGTCCTGAGAACCTGACTTGTGGCCCAGTGAGAATATTCTATCTGTTCTCTGACATCTGGAAGGTGCACTTACTGGTTGGTGTGTATTTAGTGGTCAGTTGAATAGATAGGATTCTGAGCTGAGAGTTCTTTGTCTGACTGAGTCAGCTGGCAAGGGAGTTTGTCATAAGGGAGTCTTAGTCCATAAGAGGCCATTGTTTTCTCAGTCTTTGTTGTTTCTGCTTATATGATGAAACATCATCTTAGATTATCTTTGGGAGTGAACTTTCTTCATCTTGTGAGGGCTGAATCACTCTCTTGTGGGATACGTCTTATGTCCTTGGTTAAGCCATAAAAAGGCTCATTAGTTTGAGGAACTGTTCAAATTCTACTCATCAATGACCAGATAATGGATTTTTTAAATTGGCAAAACTTCTAAATTGGTAATTTTTTTAGAGAGCTCTTATTATAAACAGCTTTTACTTTGGTACTTATAGAAAGACCAAATTAAAAGATAAATACAAAGAAATATAGCAGCTAGCCTTAAGAACTCCCCTATTTTAAAAAAATGGTTTGGGAGGCCTTATTCAATTTGTGGTCTCAGCTTCCCCTCATAGGTCTTACAGATGTAAGGAAAACATTAGGTTAATTAACAAGACAATGGGAAGAAGTTGAGAGGAGAATCAAGAGACTCTTCCTTACAAGGTCAAAATTTTTAAAGGGTTATTAAAGTGACAAGTCACAGGACTCATTCCAGCAGGATGAAAATCTTTAGATGGTGATTAGGAAATGTAATAAATAAAATGGACACTGATGGGATTAAAACAAAAATTTCTAATACAGCACTACTTAAGATTGGGTGGGGCAAAAAGACCCCCAATTAGTCCCTCAACATTAAAAGGCCTCAAACAAGTCTGCTCTATTAATCCCAGTTTGAAGAAATTTAAAGGGCTGGAAAGTAAAATTATACTGAGAAACCCGCCCAGCAATCACCTGGGGCAACAGTTAGGCCAATTAATCAAGCTAAAGATTGACAAAAAGGGCCTGGATCCCTTGGTTTGACCCTTCACTGGGTACCCCAAAGCCTTTTAAACAGGAATGTATACAAAGGCTGGAGTGTAGGAAGGAAAAGTTTCTGGGACTCCTGGTAAGACTGAGACATGTTGATGGGGTCCTATTTGAGGCTATGGTTAGAGGTATAAGAGTTAATTGAGGGACTTCCCTGACAGTCCAGTGGTTAAGACTCTGCACTCCCACTGCAGGGGGCGCAGCTTCTATCCCTGGTCGGGGAACTAAGATCCTGCATGCCGCAAAGTGAGGCCAAAAACAAAAAAATGAAAGAAAAAGTTAATTGAATTGCATTGGACATTTATTTTTTAAAATTGTATATTTGAATAGGTTCTATGTAAGGTGGATGCATCTCTTTTGCCTGATTGTGTCATGGGTTTGGACATTGTGTCTCACTGGGGAATGCTTCCCCTGACTGGTATCGTAAGACAGGGCATGTAAATCTGCCATTTGGGCAATGTTAATTGAACATGCTAAAGGGGATCAACAGGGTTACCGGAACCCACACAAGGTGAGGTGGAAACTGAGGCCTGATATTTGGGGGTCTAATAAAAGCAATAGTGAAAGATTTTTGCCCCTAGAGTGAATTGATAGGGGCCTGAATCATGTGCTCAGAAGAAGGCCTTTATTGAATGCCTTGTGCAGACTTTTTGAAGTCATGATACATTGAACCTTGAAGTTCTAAAACATATAAATTATTTTTAAATTTCCATCTTATTTGGAAACTATCTCCCTGATATAAAGAAGCAAATTAAAAAAAAATATATAGTTGGGCAGATCAGCATTTTGATATCATTTACGTGGCCACCCAATTCTTTGAGGAATTTAGAACAGCTGCCCTTCATTTTACAAATTTAGTCTTTATAGGACCAGAGATTTGGCTCCAGAAATAATTCAAAGGCCACCAACCATTTTTGCCACTCCCAAAACCTCCCCTATTTATCTTAAGAGGCTTGTAAGTATTGAAAAAATTCTGACCTTAAGGGAACAAAAGTCCTCCTGGGAGGGACTTGCATTTCCTCCCTGTGTACTTGAGATTTAAATATTCTACCTGGTCTTCTCCAGGAACTCTTATCTAGGTCATCTCTTTAACAAGTAAATTTCAGAAAGATAACTCTTATCAAAAGAAAGAACAAAAGAGGGATAGGCTATTTGGAACTTGACTTGTCAAGGACGGACACAAATCTTTAGTATCTTCTTCATAAGTATTAATATAAAGGGTTTAGCCATCCAAACCACTGACCTTTATTTGTTCCATCAGCCAGAAACACAATTTGAATTCCATCTCTTTTGTAATTGGTGGATTTTTTATTATTGTACCTCATTCATGGCTGAAATTTTGGAATGGGACTATGAGGTCTCTGTTTGTGTCTGTTTTATGTGCTTGTATGTGCCTGTTTCTATGTTCATATGTGTTATAGATGTGTCACATTTTCTACCTGTAGATGGTATTGGAATATAACAGAAACTAACCCAAATGAAATTCAGCTTTACATGATCTGAGAAAATATTCAGTATTAAAGCCAGCTTAAGTTTTTTGGTTTAATTAATTAAAGACAAATATGTCTTTAGAGTTATCAAGTTAAGTATGATACTTTTATTATACTTAGTTTGCTGAAAGTCAAATAAGATCATGATATCTCTGTTACAAAATTTGTCAGGAAGAAAAATAGCTTGGAATGATGGTTGACTTTGTCTCATGAAGTTTTCTTGGGTAATCTAAATATAATTGTTGGGAACAAGTAAATTAAATAAATATAAATGGGATAAGAGCTTTTAGGTGAACTCTTTAAGAATAATTGTGTTTTATGGTATGTCTGCTTAAAAATGGTTTCTTTAAATCTTTTAGTAATTTAAAACTTTAGAGTTTTGCTACATTAAATTAAATGATGAGAGTTCATTGAATGTCTAGATTATTTTCATATAAGATGAAACACTGAAACATTAATTGCTAAACAAGTCTAAGTTTACCTACTTTAGTCTTCCTATTACAGAAAAACTAAAACTGTCTGGGTTATTAGAAAAATGTCTTGTATCCCATTGAAAAAAATATGCTACGAGGAAAGGTTTGTTTTTAGAAACAAAGTATTGAGATACTTACTTTCACTTTGGTTAAATGAATAAGTATTATTTCACAGTGATCTATGATACTATTCGACCAAGTAGTTAAAACCTTTGATATCTTTGACAAACTTTCCCAAATCAAATCCTAAATGACATCTTTTTGACCTCTAGTTAACTCTGGGATATTTTAGAGGACCCCTGAAACATCTCAAAGAGAAATATTAAACTAATTAGGTTTATCTGGTATGTTAAATTATATAGGAAACATGTCAAATGAGTGATGATAAGCCTTCTTAGATTATACTGTATGGGTAAGTGTTATTAATATAAATATTTTAGAAATTATATAAACTTCCTAAAATTTGGATATGTCAATATAATATCGGTCATAATTCTAGTTATTTTCTTAAAATGTTGTATGTATGTCACAAAAAATAACAAAACGTCTTTGTAAATTGCACTGTAATCAGATCTTTAATTATGCCATTTTATGTCTTTTGTCATTTATAAAGAGTTAATTGTTTTACTCTGGTTTTACAAAAATGCTTCATCTTCAAGGAGATTCATATAAACCTGCATTGACATATACAAGTTTCTGATAACTTTCAGATCATAACACTTAATATGGTAAGAAATTATAGAACTCTACTGGAAAATTGATGGCTTCTTAAAATGGCTAACAAAGGATCAAGTTCAATAGAAATTAATTGCATGGGTCTAAATAAACTGATGAGTAGGATTTTAATTTTTATAACTTTTTGTCTGAATTATTACTGGCTTTTTCAGTCTTTGTTTTCCAATATAAGGAAACCTTTCCTCTTAAGTTAACTATGATTGACAGCAATTTGCTAAATTATACCTTTGTAAGCAGAATTGAAACATTTATTTCTTTTCTCCCTACCTGATCCCTCTAGAATTTGGACTCTTAGTGAGTAGTCTTATTTTCATGGCAATAGTGTCATTTACATAAGTTCACTAAGAATCTGTTCTCATTGTAACAGGACACAATTGGAAATATGGGTTATATTACCAAGGCTTTGGCTGAAGAATCATATTAGAGAATTTGCATAGACTCAGAAATGACCAAACAGCTTTAAGGAGCTAAGACTGACTTTATGGAGGCATAAAGCCCCTTGGAAAAACAGCCTGGTACCTTGCTTACTGGAATCCCAACAGCTTTATAATGTGAGTAAGTAAACTACCTGGAAGGTATAAAAACCTCAGGATATTTGGGGACCTCAAGAAGAGAGGAATTCACCCAAATCTATAGGTATTATAGATGGATCTGATTGGAAGTCCTTGGCATGGTTTCCTGGTCTCAAAAGGCATTTATGAGTTCGATCTGGAAATTCCTTAAGAAAAGTTCCAGCAAAGCAGATTGAAAAGAGCCTATGTGATCAATTGCTATAATTAATAAACTTATGTAAATTATCAGGCCATGTTTACTGAATCTCGACTTATTTTGAAAACAAATTAGTCTTCATTTGGCTATCTTTAGTAGAATTGAGGGTGATTTTAGAGAGGAAAAAAGTTGTGTTTCTGCAGAAACTATAACACACAGTTATGGATATTTGACCATTATTCTGTTAATTGTTTGTGAGGTTTTGTTTTCCCATAAACTGGACTGAGTCTTGAATTCTAATTTTCTCAAAATTTGGCTTAGCTCTTCAAACTAATTTTTCTTTTGACTTGGAATCATTGAGAACCAAAGCTTCCCTTTTCCTGAAGACCTACAAACTTCAGCTGAACAACTTGATATAAACTTGAGAGATCACCTCAATAACCCATATGTAGACAATCTTCATTGCTGTTGCTATGTAAGCCACTCAGAAAGTTTACCTTAACACTCAGTGACATCATCAGAGACATTTCAAACTGCAAAAGATGCTTCAACACTGACATCTAGAAATCTTCTCTATTGACAGCTCTCAGGACTCAGACACTGGGTTTATAATTTGCTCCAATCATTAACCTTTGTTTTTCTTTTTGTGTCCATGGAAATGCTTCTTATTAAATATCTAATTGCTTGGAAAAAAAGTGTTGAACTTTCTTCTGATACACAGATAAGTTACTTTGGGTCTGGTTATTTCTTTCAAAGCATATTTTAACTGTATGAGGAAATGATCAGAGCAGCCTTTAGTCTGAGGGTAATTTACCTCCTCTACTAAGGTGATAATCTGAGTATTCTTCATTATGTCTCATAATTATGAATTCTTTTTACTCTGGTTATGGGTACTCTAACTCTTTCCATCAAATATTAGTTTCAGGAATTTTTTACATACTGCTTTCTGGTGGTTCTTTCTCTGACATGCACAGTGAGTATAATCAGCTAAAGACTTGAGAGGACCCATCTGCAGATATTTGTCCCTCTCTGTGTGTCTCTCCTCTATAAGATATTTTGACCTGCAAATTCTAGCTACCTCTGTAATATTTCATTCTTTGTCTTTGAATTTGTCCAGTTTTCTAATTGTTAAAGTAGGGAGAAAATTTCAGTCCCAGTTACTCAATCAAGACAAAAAGTAGAATTTGGTTTTTAATACTTAAGTGAACAAATAAATGACCCATCTCTAGGCTGTTTTGTCAGGAGTTGTAATTCTGATGTGTTAGTGAAAACAGGATATAGCAGACACTCAACCATTAGGTGTTGAATGCTGCCCAATCATTCTCATCATAGCTATAGCTGAGTAATGGAAAATCCTTATCTTTTTTTTTTTTTTTTTTTTTTTACAGTTTTCCAAAACATAGGTCAATAGTGTAATGCCTAATTATTAATTCAATAGATGCCAGGAAGATGTCTAATAAAATTTACCAACATTTCTAATCAAACCTCTTAGATAAATAGGAATAATTTACAAAATAAAGAATGAAGATCACAGTTAATAGCACAACGTCCCACTAAAGGGTAGAACACTGAAGACATCGATTGAATTCATAAATAAGAGATAAGAGTAAATACACATGACTCATATAAAATATATGAATATAACTACTGAAAAGTATAAATTAGACTTGATTCATGGCAAACGTAAAACCCTCTTGGTTAGGAATTATAAGTCACATAAAAATTTTCATTTCCAAAAATGTTCCATATATTGAATACATTTGCAATAAAAAGCCAATGCTAATTTTTTTGTCATTTTACAAAGAATTCTAAAATTCATTTGGAAGAAGAATTGTAAAAATAAATTTTAGAAGTTTTAAGGAAGAACTAGCACAATTAGGAAAATCTGCAATCATATATTTGAAGAAATGAATGATTGGGTACATTTAAAATAGTGAATCTACTAGAAATTCTAGAAACTGGTCAAAGTATCTTAAAGATTAAAGGTGGTACTTCACATCATGTATAGGATTATTATTATGCTCTATGGAAGACTGGCTAACAACTTGGGAGAGAGTAAGAAGACTAACTCATGCTATATGTAGTCATTTCCTAGGGCCAACATGACAAATTTCCACAGACTTCTTCGAGGGTTAAAATAACAGAAATTTATTGTTTTACAGTCTGGAAGCTAGAAATCTGAAATCAAGTTGTTAGCAGGGCCATACTCCTTCTGAAGGTTCTAGGCAAAAATTCTTCCTTTTATCTTCTGGCTTTCTGTGGCCCTAGCCATTCCTTGGTTTGTGGCATCATCACACCAATCACTGTTTTTGTCTCCAAATGACATTCTTCTTTCTCTCTCTCTCTCTCTCTCTCTCTCTCTCTCTCTATCTCTGTCCTCTTTTCTTTTTATAGGGACATCAGTCATTGGACGTAGGGCCCATTCTAAATCAAGGATGATTTAATCTCAAGATCCTGAACAAATTATATATGCAAAGAATCCATTTCCATATGAGATCACATTCTGAACCTTTTCAACCTACTACATTATATCCTAAATTAATTACAGTTTGTTTTTTTTTTTTCCTCTCCAATTTAGGCAATTTTTTGGCAAGGTACAAAACAAGTTAACTCAGGTATAAGAAGTTCATCATACAAACAATTAGTGGAATGGCAGGGAATAACAATAATAAAATACAAACAAGTAATACCAAGACTTGTTGAAACTATAAATGAATGTGCTTGTTCATACTATATTGGTGATAGTGCAAAATGTGGTTACTCCTGGATTCTGTATTTCAAGGATATTAGAATCAGTTATACAGATGAGCAAAATATTTTATAGTAACTTTTCTGCTAAGTGTTATTATAAAATCAAAATATAAGAAAACACTTAAAAAGTACTGGTTAAATTATGTGTACCTGTATAATGGATGGGAATTTAAATGACATTTGAAAAAATTGTATTAGCTGTCAGTAAACTCATATATGATATATTTAAACTAAAAAACAACTTAAAAATCAATCAATAAATCGTCATTCATTTATGTGCTGGAACAATAAAGTAACATTACTATTTTTTTCTATGAAATATAAATCCTAATTCACAGTCTTAAATCTGTAATGATAGTTCTTTAATAACTTATTTTCTTTCAATGTATTGATCTGGTAAGACACATTGTAAATATTGATAGTTCTATAAATCTATGTATTATCAATATTTTCAAAGATTTTATTTTAGGCTAAAATGTACAGTTTTTTTTTCCTAGTCTCTTGAGTATCTAGAGTTATATTTTTTTCAGCTCTATCAGTGTATATTTATATATTTTTCCTTCTTAATTGATTAGTCTTACAAGAGTTTATTTCATTGTTTTTAAAGATATGTTTCATAAAACAGTTTTGTGTTAATGTGTATAAATAAGCTGTTTAAGATACAGAAATATATGTGTGCATATTTGGAGTATTATTTCATGGAAATTAACGGAATCAAACACAGATGAGGGGACTCCATGCTCTGTGGGAATGGCTTTACCCTGAGAAAAGAAACAATCTGGCATATTTAGCTAGCCTCAGCAATTAACCTGAGGATAACGTGAAGGTGATATGTCAAGGTACAACTTGACAGTTGTTGCTAATGTCTATTCCAAATACATCTCCATTAGGAGAATTTATGCAAGCTATGGAGAGAATACCTATAGGTGAAATATATTAAAAAGCCAACCCTGAGATCCCAAAATACCTCTATGAGACCCTTTTGAAAGTGTTGAAATCAAGAGAAACACATTTCTCTATTTTACAGTGTAAAAGTAAGTACTATTTTTTAGCAGAGTGGAGTTGATGTCTTAAAAGACTATAGCATGAATAGAAATGAGAGCTTGCCCTGGAGCAGAGCACCTGTGATATCAGGCCCCCAAGTGGTATGGAGGAAAAGTTGCAGTTCCTGGGTAGGGCACCAACTGCCTTGTGGGTGATAGCCCAAGCGCCAAAACATGTGTGTTGGCTACCAACAGTGAATTTTTTCTTAATTATGGGATAATTCAGCGTTTGTTTTAGATAGTTTTATACTGAACTTTATTTTCCAGTTATTATGCAATAAAATTAAATTTTATGTACATACTTGTTAGAATAATAAAATTTTTACTATGGAAATAATTTTCCAGGAGAAGTATTCATTCACTTAAGACTTCTAAAAAAATCACAACTATACAAATATACCAATATCGTTTGAAACATACAAAGATATTTGTAGAATTTAAAATATCAACATAATAATTGGACTTTCTCTGCTTAACTTCAGAGTAGCTAGGAAATTTTTATAAGCCCCCACAGATTCAAACAATGAAAATTTCTGAGCCTGAATCCTAGTAAAAATGCAAGATAGCTTCATAATAAATTAGTTCCTGAGCATAGAAGAAAGAAAATGGGTGGAAAGAATAACAAAAATTTGTACTCTGGGATTTTTAGTTGCTGTTCAAAATATTGGTTTAGGAGTCAGATATATTAAGAATAATTCTCTAGCTCTACCATTTACTATCTGTGTGTTTTTTCTTAAAATTACTTTATGTCTAAGCTTCTGTTTCCTTGTTTGTAAAATAGAATTAGTAATAACTATCTCACTAGATTTTTATAAACATTATATAAGAAAAGGTATAAAATCAATTAGCCCAGTGGCCAGAGAAAATTCCTAAAGTAGGAATTATCATTAATACATAAAGAGTTTAAATATTAGTCAATAAAACTATTAATAACTTTAATTACTGGACTAATTTGATAAAATGAATCACATTCCAATGTTCTTTCTGATTTCCTGAAGAAGTCTCTTCTCTTAATTGCTTATGCCACAAGAAGTTAAGTAATCTCTTAGATGTTTAATTAAGAATTCCCAATATTCCTGTTATAATTAGCGAAAACACAGCTTCTGTTAACATGCAACATGCAGAACACGTTTCATAAACCAAGTTTTGAATGGGTGTAAACTCAGAAGTCCCTGAAGGCAGTTCCCAATCAGCCTACTGCTAAGTGGAATACCCTCAGAATTGCATTAAATGCTTTGATTAAACATAAAAAGCTCTTGTTAAACAACCATAATGAAATATCTCATTAACTGTGCTATAGGGTTGTGTGTGTGCGGTGTGTGTGTGTGTGTGTGTGTGTAAGACAGATCATACTCCCCACTTTTCAATACAGAATAGTTAACTAATTTTCTGGTATTTGCATTATGTGTGGAAACAGCCGCTTCCTTGGTCTTGATTCATGTTAGACAGCTAAAATTCATTTATCTCTCAACCTTGGAGTTTACAAGCTGTTATTAATATTTTCTGCATTTATTGATTCCTAATTAAAAGATCCTGTTGGTTTTGGAGTCAACAGAAATATAGAACTCCAGAACTCAATTGAACATATTTTAGGTTTTGTGGAAAGACCACGTCCTGAGGAGTAATCATGAGTGTTTAGGTTAAAGAATTAGTATCTCTGAATCTTGTCTTAACTCAACCATATTCCCAGAATAAGTTCAAAACCAAATATTTCCTTTATTATTAGCTAGGTTTTGAACTCAAGTTATTTAATTCCCTGGTAAACTGCAGAAACTTCCTTAAGTAAGTAGTAGGCAAAACTACAATGGTTTATTTACTTGCTTGGCATCTTTTCATTGAGTTTCCATCCCAATCTGAACATTTTAGAACTGTGACTCTTAAACATCACTGTGCATCAATATTATCTGTGTTGCTTTTTAAAAAATGATTTATCCTAAACCCAGCATGGGAATGTATTGGATTGATGACTGAAGTACCATCATCAAAGTACTGAAGTACTTTAGCTTTTACCTTACTAATGACCAGAATAGCTAGAAAAGAAACACTCAAAAAAGTAGTAAAAGGGAGTATCAAGGAAGGGAGGAGAATATTCTCCCCCAAACCTAGAGTGAAACCAACCTAACCAACAACCTTAAACCCTTTACAAATTAGTAAAACTTCTCACACTGTAAGAAGTGCCCAAGTTCATGTTTTAAAAATGTGTGAATATGACTTTTTATCTTCTAACTTTCCCCCTAAAAAATCCCTAACAATTTAATTTTTCCAGTATCAAAGTAGCTCAGTTTATTTTAGTCTATGAAATATTTTTCTTTGCTTGTCTATCATTTAGTTAATATTTGTTTACACAGATTATTTTGTGATATTCCTCAAATCTTTTTCTTTGAAATTAAACATATGTAGCTTGAGAATGAAGATTGTTTTGAGACTAGGGATAAGATACTTATGGTACATACACGTGCCTCTTAATTATATTTTATTTTTGATACCTAAAATTCTTATCAGGTATCAGCAATTCCACTTTCCATTCTCTTTTTATTTTTATAGCATAGTAAGATCAAATGCAGCAACATAGTCTGTATTTGAAAAAGCTATTTTAGAGCCAAAGATGAAAATGCCAAAATTAAACAGTTAATTGACATACAGAACCAGTATGTTTATATTTGAGATGCCTTAATTTTAGCTGATGAACAAATGTTTAGAATGATGGTAAAATTTTTGTCTTAATTATAATGGTTTAATTGCCTAAAAGTTCACTGTATGAAAATTGAAACTATAGGAGTAGTAGACTTCCCTGTAATAACGGAATAGTAAATTCTAAACATGTTATTTAAAACCTGCAATTGTACAAGTTATACAAACACCACACAGTTAAACTACCACTAGAGGACTTTTGTTACAAAATATAAACATATATATATATATATATATATATATATATATATGTATATATAAAGAATCTACACCACTCTCCTTCAGTCAGTTGCCTTATTGTTCTCTGCAACAAACTCCATGGGACTTCTCTGAGTTTGTTGGACATGTCCTGCTTCTTAAGCAAGGAACTCCATGACACCCCCTTCATTTTGCCTCTGTAGCTGTCCTTGAAACCATCCAACAAAGTTCATAATTATTTGCTTATTTGCATTAATGTTCAGTTATGTGACTCTCCCATTAAATGTATTTATATTAAATTATAACAGCATTTGTGTTATTTATGGGTAGGGTAGTAAGATAGGAGTGAGAACACTGTGACGTGTCTCAGTTCATGGACAAATAATCAAAAGCTTGGTGTGCACATTTTAAGTTCTAGCATACAGTATAAGTCTGTGAAGATAATTCAAGTATTTGGTGAGAAGACAAATACATAGGAGAGTTTTCTGTGCTAGAGATATATTTAAATCCTTGGGATCTTAGATCACAAAGGTAGAAAATTATATACTTGACTGAGAAACCTATAAGTCATCTTCAAAAGACAACCTAATTTCCTAAGCATTAATAGAACCTGTATTTTTATGTTAAAAAAAATGATGAGTACCTCTGGCCTCCACTGCATGATATAGGCAGCTAGAAAGAGTATTGCTCTTACCCTGCCACAAAGATCTAGAATAACTTTTCAAATTCTTTTTTTTTTTAACCCATTAAGATCTAAGCTTACAGAGAAACAACTAGTCTCAAATAGAGACGAAAACCTGTAGGGAGAGATGAAATGGAAGTACTTGCTCACTTAGGGTAGAATAATGCAACTGAACACAGGTAAACAAAATTTGGCTAGAATCGTTGATGACCTTGCTGAACGTGGAAATTGAGTTGGTGGGAGAGTGTGAAACCCAAGGACCTGCTGAATTCATGGAAGGCAATTTCGTTGCGTCTCTGTGAAATCTAATGGATTTTCACTGAAAAGCCCAGAATAAAATGCTAAGAATTGTCCATTGTGGTGACCTTGGGGAGGGGAAGAGCAGTTATATGTGAAGGGCAAGAAACTCTGCCCAGATTCTTCTCCCCTATACCCCTATGGAGAGAAGTTTGAATGTAAGGAGAAAGGGGAAATAGACTATGATTTTCTTGGGCATTACTAAAAACTCATGGCAGCTGGGGACGGGAACAACGAGGGAAAAAATCTTACTCCTGGTAGAGAAGCAGAATTATACACTGGACTCATAACTATAACTAAAAAAAGAATAGGAGAACTAAGAGGACCACATCCATGAGTTCCCTGGAACAGTACGTGCTAAAACCTGAAGCTAATCAGAAAAATACACCCTTGCCACCAGGCTAATAGGCCTTAAATTACAAATAACAGCATTATGCTACTGGGAGAGAAAAGATGACAAACAAGAACATAGAGAATAGCCCTCTCCGAGATACAGTGCAGGGAGAAGTTTTAAGCTCAGAATGTAAAAGACATGCTTGAACAAATCTACCCCACCCTAAACATAAAATATTGCTACAGTGTGCTGCAATGAAGGTAACCATGGCAATTGCAAACCTCAAAACCATCCAAAGCCCTAATTTAACTCAGACACTTATAACAGAGCCTAGTAAAAGGGATTCTGTGCCCATGTCCAAGCACAAAGATTATTTACCTTTGTCTATATTGTCCTACACAATATATGTGGTTCTAAAGAAATTAAAATGCATTTGAAAAGGCAAGATAAAACACGCATTGAAGAGACAAGACATTGTCAGAATACTCAATGATAAACAGAGACATTAGAGCCGTCTAATATGGACTGTAAAATAATTACTATTAATGTGTGAAAGGCTCTAAAGAAAACCTGGGCCACATGCAAGAGCATGTGAGCAACGTCATCAGAGTCAAAAACTATAAGAAAGAATTAAATAGAAATGCTAGAAATGAAAAAGATTTTACTATCAGAAATGAAGAATGCCTCTAGTGAGCTCATCAATAGATGTGACACAGATGGGAAAACAATCAAATCATTTGAAGACATGTCAAGAGACATTAGTCACATTGAAACACAGACACACATACACACACATGTGCATGTGCATTTGATATGCCTGAAAACATATCAAATGAAATGAACAGCTAAACACAAGTCTTACTAGTGTCAGACTTCTTTTTCTATTCAACTATAGGTCTACCTGGTGACTTTGTAGAAACAGACAACACATATTCCATAACATCATGTAATAGAATAAACCTGGATGGTCTTTACCCTTCTATCTAGTGGTGAAGTATCATGGACATAGAATAAAGCAAAGCAGATATTATCAACATAAAAATATATCAAAATTACATTACAAGAGAGAGTATGTAGTTACTTTCTGGTAAACAGTATCATACAATAACCAGAAAATTTGAGCCTGCAAATAAAGGGCAGAAAAGGAATTTACAATACTCCTTCCCAATAGTGGGACTGAAGAAAAATATGTGGAAAATCCTTAGCGATAGAGAAGGGGGCAAGACCAGTGGGCTAAAGGCAGAAAGAATAGGAGAACTGAGAAAAGAAAAATAACAGACTTCAATGCATCATCCTGTGTATTCTCTGTATGTTTCTGGCTAACCCTAATTTTACATTTGGACCAGGGTCCAAACTGAATATTTTCAGACATTTGGAGCTTATGAAAAGTTATATGAGTAAGAAGTAAACAGGAAGTTTGGGAATATTTGACTCATTCCAGTACTCATGACCACTGATGTTCACCTAAGCCTCTGCAGCCAAACTACTTTGTGACCTTTCTAGACATCAGTAATCATAAGGTATGTGGATATTTATATACTGTATAAAGGAAACACACAGTCTTTAAATCTATTCTCTTAAAAACAATGTTTTCATCTAATTCCAGGAGATAATGCTTTCAGATTGTTTACATCTGAACAATTGTTCTCTGTTATAAAATCTTGTAAGAGAGGAAATCCATTATGAAACCAAAGCATTAGAAGATACTAGTCAGAATACAGAGAAAACAGGAGGTGGTTAGAGGGAGCTGAAGGTTAGAAGCAGTTGGAAGAGATTTTTAAAACTTCTGTCATTCAGCCAAATTATTTTTCTTTGAACAGTATTCCTTTGTATGATTGGTATTAAGCTTCTAATACTCAAAGATTTGTGAATCCATGACTTCGAATAGTAATGAATATCTGAATATGTGATGTGCACATCAAATTTCAAATGTGAAGAGAACATGGATTTCAAAGTTTAAACTCTGAGTTCTAGTCTAAGCTCTGGTATTTAATGTGTGTGTTAACTTTGAAAATCACTTAAGCCTTCTGGGCTTCAATCTCGCCATTTCCAAAATTGTTTTGTTACAAAATTACTAAGGCTTAAAATAGCTACAGAATGTGAAAGCACTTTTTATTCTATTTGATACAAAAGTCAGCATTATTTTTATGTAATTAATTAATTTTGCCCAGCTGCCTTCCTTTTTTCAAGGAGAACTCTTCATGGTTTGACTCCATGTCATATGGTTCTTGAGGGAATGGTCAATGACTACTCAGCTTTCATGGCACCAGGGATGGGAATATTACCTCCCCCGCCTTCACATTACTGAAATTCCTTCCCTGGGAATTTAAAAATCGGAACCAAAGAAAGCAAGTTCTTCTATCTAATGGTGAGGCTGTGAAGATGTGGGCTAGATGGAACAAATAAAACCAGCCTACAGAGAGAGGCTGACGTGAAGATAGGAAGAATGCTGGCATTTTCCCCCTTGGTCTCTGCCTTTAGTGTCTTCTTGCTCTTCAGACGGTTTTATTCCTTGGGTCACAGATTTATTTTTTTATTTTTTTATTTTTTTTGCCTAAATTAAATCACATTGAGTTTTTGTCACCCACAAGCAGAAATGATCTCTAGATTAATAAGAACAGTCTCAACCTTTTTTGGCTTGCTGGTGGTGATTCAGCCCCCTACTGCAAAGGATAGTATTTCATGGAGATGGTAAACATGTTTCTATTAAAAATAAATTTAATAGGTATTAGGTGATAGGACAAACATGTGCTAGTTCACATTACCACTTTTTCCATAATGAAAGCAGAAGATAATGGAGACAAAGCAGAACTATATTTTCATAGATAGCATCCTGAAGGGAAATTTGGTTCAGCCAAAGTCATTCCGTTTAATTCCCTCTTAAACACAGTACAAAGTCCTGAGGCCATAAGAGCTAACCCAGTCTAGTATTGATTTTCATTTGTTTATTTGTCACTATAAAAAAAAAAAAAACACACAGAAAAATGTTGTGACATTATGGAGGATAAGTGAATATATCACATGTATATACATGTATATATTTTTCCCATAAATCTAGTTCATGGGAGATGCTTTATAAATTTTTGTATTGTAATGAAATTTTACTCTAAGTTTTATATTGGAGTCTTTCTAAGTAATTTATTAATTATTTCTAATTGTTTTTCATGCATTTCAAAGTTTAAAGATTTGTTTTTTTTAGTTTTTGCATTCTCCTTTTAAAAAATAACTTCTTGAGGAGCTTCAAGATGGCAGAAGAGTAAGACGTGGAGCTCAACTTCCTCCCCACAAACACATCAGAAATACATCTACCTGTGGAACAACTCCTACAGAACACATACTGAATGCTGGCAGAAAACCCCAGACTTCCCAAAAGGCAAGAATGTACCTGGGTAGGGAAAAGAAAAAAGAAAAAACAGTGACAAAAGAATAGGGATGGGACCTGCACCAGTGGGAGGGAGCTGTGAAGGAGGAAAGGTTTCCACACACTAGGAAGCCCCTTTGTGGGTGGAGACTGCGGGTGGCAGAGGGAGGAAGCTTCAGAGCTGTGGAAGAGAGCACAGCAACAAGGGTGTGGAGGGCAAAGCAGAGAGATTCCCCCACAGAGGATCAGTGCTGACCAGCACTTACCAGCCCAAGAGGCTTGTCTGCTCACCCACCGGGACAGGTAGGGGCTGAGAGCTGAGGCTCGGGCTTCAGTTGGATCACAGGGAGAGGACTGGGGTTGGCTGCATGAACACAGCCTGAAGGGGGCTAGTGCACCACAGCTAGCTGGGAGGGAGTCGGGGAAAATGTCTGGAGCTGCCGAAGAGGCAAGAGACTTTTTCTTGACTCTTTGTTTCCTGGTGCGTGAAGAGAGGGGCTTAAGAGCACTGCTTAAAGGAGCTCCAGAGATGGGCACGAGCTGCAACTATCAGCACGGACCACAGAGATGAGAATGAGATGCTAAGGCTGCTGCTGCAGCCACCAAGAAGCCTGTGTGCAAGCACAGGTCACTATCCACACCACCCCTCCCGGGAGCATGTGTAGCCCACCACTGCCAGGGTCCCATGATCCAGGGACAACTTCCCTGGGAGAACACACGGCAGAGCTCAGGCTGGTGCAACTTCACACCAGCCTCCGCCGTCGCAGGCTTGCCCTTCATTCCATACCCCTCCCTCCCCCCGGCCTGAGTGAGCCAGAACCCCTAATCAGCTGCTCCTTTAACCCCATCGTGTCTGAGCAAAGAACAGACACCCTCAGGCAACCTACATGCAGAGGAGGGGCCAAATCCAAAGCTGAACCCCAGGAGCTGTGCGAACAAAGAAGAGAAATGGAAATTTTTCCCAGCAGCCTCAAGAGCAGCGGATTTTATCTCCACAGTCAACTTGACGTGCCTGCATCTGTGGAATACCTGAATACACAATGAATCATCCCAAATTTAGGAGGTGGACTTTGGGAGCAATGATATATATATATATTTTTTTCCCTTTTTCTCTTTTTGTGAATATGTATGTGTATGCTTCTCTGTGTGATTTTGTCTGTATAGTTTTGCTTTTACCATTTGTCCTAGGGTTCTGTCTGTCAGTTTTTTTTGTTTGTTTGTTTGTTTTTTTATAGTATAGATTTTAGCGCTTGTTATCACTGGTGGATTTGATTTTTGGTTTGGTTGCTCTCTTCTTTCTTTCTTTTTTTTATTACTTTTTAAAAGTTTTTTTTAATAATTATTTTTTATTTTAATTATTTTATTTTATTTTATTTTATCTTTCTTTCTTTCATTCTTTCTTTCTTTTCTCCCTTTTATTCTGAGCCGTATGGATGACAGGCTCTAGGTGCTCCAGCCAAGCATCAGGGCTGTGCCTCTGAGGTGGGAGAGCCGAGTTCAGGACATTGGTCCAAAAGAGACCTCCCAGCTCCACGTAATATCAAATGGTGAAAATCTCCCAGAGATCTCCATCTCAAAGCCAAGACTCAGCTCCACTCAATGACCAGCAAGTTACAGTGCTGGATACCCTACGACAAACAATTAGCAAGACAGGAACACAAACCCAACCCTTAGCAGAGAGGTCGCCTAAAATCATAAGGCAACAGGAACCCCAAAACACACCAGAGGAGGTGGACCTGCCCACCAGAAAGAAAACATCCAGACTCATCCATGAGAACACAGGCACAAGTCCCCTCCACCAGGAAGCCTACACAACCCATTGAACCAATCTTAGCCACTGGGGCAGACACCAAAAACAATGGGAACTACGAACCTACAGCCTATGAAAAGGAGACCCCAAACACAGTAAGTTAAGCAAAATGAGAAGACAGAAACACACAAAGGAAGAAGGAGCAAGGTAAAAACCCACCAGACCTAACAAATGAAGAGGAAATAGGCAGTCTACCTGAAAAAGAATTCAGAATAATGATAGTAAAGAAGATCCAAAATCTTGGAAATAGAATGGAGAAAATACAAGAAACGTTTAACAAGGACCTAGAAGAAATAAAGAGGAAACAAACACTGGTGAACAGCACAATAAATGAAATTTTAAAATCTCTAGAAGAGATCAATAGCAGAATAACTGAGGCAGAAGAACGGATAAGTGACCTGGAAGATAAAATAATGGAAATAACTACAGCAGAGCAGAATAAAGATAAAAGAATGAAAAGAATTGAGGACAGTCTCAGAGACCTCTGGGAGAACATTAAATGCACCAACATTTGAATTATACGGGTCCCAGAAGAAGAAGAGAAAAAGAAAGGGACTGAGAAAATATTTGAAGAGATTATAGTTGAAAACTTCCCTAATATGGGAAAAGAAATAGTTAATCAAGTCCAGGAAGAACAGAGAGTCCCATACAGGATAAATCCAAGGAGAAACAGGCCAAGACACATATTAATCAAACTGCCAAAAATTAAATACAAAGAAAATATATTAAAAACAGCAAGGGAAAAACAACAAATAACACACAAGGGAATCCCCATAAGGTTAACAGCTGATCTTTCATCAGAAACTCTGCAAGCCAGAAGGGAGTGGCAGGACACATTTAAAGTGATGAAGGGGAAAAACCTACAACCAAGAATACAATACACAGCAAGGATGTCATTCAGATTTGATGGAGAATTTAAAACTTTACAGACAAGCAAAAGCTAAGAGAATTCAGCACCACGAAACCAGCCGTACAGCAAATGCTAAAGGAAACTCTCTACGTAGGAAACACAAGAGAAGGAAAAGACCTACTATAAAAAACCCAAAACAATTATGAAAATGGTGATAGGAACATACATATCGATAACTACCATAAATGTAAATGGATTAAATGCTCCCACCAAAAGACATAGACTGGCTGAATGGATGCAAAAACAAGACCTGTAAATATGCTGTCTACAAGAGACCAACTTCAGACCTAGGGACACATACAGACTGAAAGTGAGGGGATGGAAAAAGATATTAGAGGCAAATGGAAATCAAAAGAAAGCTGGAGTAGCAATACTCATATCAGACAAAATAGACTTTAAAACAAAGACTATTACTAGAGAAAAAGAAGGACACTATATAATGATCAAGGGATCAATCCAAGAAGAAGATATAACAATTGTAAACATTTATGCACCCAACATAGGAGCACCTCAATACATAAGGCAAATACTAACAGCCATAAAAGGGGAAATCAACAGTAATACAATCATAGTAGGGGACTTTACCACCCCACTTTCACCAATGGACAGATCATCCAAAATGAAAATAAATAAGGAAACACAGCTTTAAATGATACATTAAACAAGATGGACTTAATTAACATTTATAGGACATTCCACCCAAAAACAAAAGAATACACTTTCTTCTCAACTGCTCATGGAACATTCTCCAGGATAGATCATATCTTGGGTCACAAATCAAGTCTTGGTAAATTTAAGAAAATTGAAATTGTATCAGGTATCTTTTCCGACCACAACGCTATGAGACTAGATATCAATTACAGGAAAAAAAATCTTTAAAAGATACAAACAAATATAGGCTAAACAATACACTACTTAATAACCAAGAGATCTCTGAAGAATTCAAAGAGGAAATCAAAAAATACCTAGAAACAAATGACAATGAAAACATGACCACACAAAATCTATGGGATGGAGCAAAAGCAGTTCTAAGAGGGAAGTTTATAGCAATACAATCCTACCTTAAGAAACAATTAACACCTCACATAAACAACCTAACCTTACACCTAAAGCAATTAGAGAAAGAAGAAGAAAAAAAAAAAAAAAAACAAAACAAGAAAGTTAGCAGAAGGAAAGAAATCATAAAGATCAGATCAGAAATAAATAAAAAAGAAATGACAGAAACAATAGCAAAGATCAATAAAGCTAAAAGCTGTTTCTTTGAGAAGATAAACAAAATTGATAAACCATTAGCCAGACCAATCAAGAAAAAAAGGGAGAAGACTCAAATCAATAGAATTAGAAATGAAAAAGAAGAAGTAATAACTGACACTGCAGAAATACAAAGGATTATGAGAGATTACTACAAGCAACTATATGCCAATAAAATGGACAACCTGGAAGAAATGGACAAATTCTTAGAAATGCACAACACTTTCAAGACTGAAGCAGGAAGAAATTGAAAATATGAACAGACCAATCATAAGCACTGAAATGGAAATTGTGATTAAAAATCTTCCAACAAACAAAAGCCCAGGATTAGATGGCTTCAGAGGTGAATTCTATCAAACATTTAGAGAAGAGCTAACACCTATCCTTCTCAAACTCTTCCAAAATATTGCAGAGAGAGGAACACTCCCAAACTCATTCTATGAGGCAACCGTCACCCTGATACCAAAACCGGACAAAGATGTCACAAAGACAGGAAACTACAGGCCAATATCACTAATGAACATAGATGCAAAAATCCTCAACAAAACACTAGCAAACAGAATCCAACAGCACATTAAAAGGATCATAAACTATGAGCACGTGGGGTTTATCCCAAGAATGCAAGCATTCTTCAATATATGCAAATCAATCAATGTGATACACCATATTAACAAAATGAAGGAGAAAAACCATATGATCATTTCAATAGATGCAGAGAAAGCTTTCGACAAAATTCAACACCCGTTTATGATAAAAACCCACCAGAAAGTAGGCAAAGAGGGAATTTACTTCAACATAAGAAAGGTTATATATGAAAAACCCACAACCAACATCATCCTCAATGGTGAAAACTGAAACCATTTCCACTAAGATCAGGAACAAGACAAGGTTGCCCACTCTCACCACTATTATTCAACATAGTTTTGGAAGTTTTAGCCAGAGCAATCAGAGAAGAAAAATAAATAAAAGGAATACAAATAGGAAAAGAAGAAGTAAAGCTGTCACTGTTTGCAGATGACATGATACTACACAGAGAGAATCCTAAAGATGCTAACAGAAAACTATTACAGCTAATTAATGAATTTGGTAAAGTAGCAGGATACAAATTTAATGCACAGAAATCTCTTTCATTCCTATACACTAATGATGAAAAATCTGAAAGTAAATTAAGAAAACACTCCCATTTACCATTGCAACAAAAAGTATAAAATATCTAGGAATAAACCTACCTAATGAGACAAAAGACCTGTATGCAGAAAATTATAAGACACTGATGAAAGAAATTAAAGATGATGGAAATAGATGGAGAGATATACCATGTTCTTGGATTGGAAGAATCAACATTGTGAAAATGACTCTACTACCCAAAGCAATCTACAGATTCAATGCAATCCCTATCAAACTACCACTGGCACTTTTCACAGAACTAGAACAAAAAATATCAGAATTTGTATGGAAACACAAAAGACCCTGAATAGCCAAATCAATCTTGAGAAAGAAAAACGGAGCTGGAGGAATCAGGCCCCCTGACTTCAGACTATACTACAAAGCTACAGTAATCAAGACAGTATAGTACTGGCACAAAAAAAGAAATATAGATCAATGGAACAGGATAAAAACCCCAGAGATAAACCGACACACATATGGTCAACTTATCTTTCATAAAGGAGGCAAGAACAATCAGTGGAGAAAAGACAGCCTCTTCAATAAGTAGTGCTGGGGAAACTGGACAGCTACATGTAAAAGAATGAAATTAGAACACTCCTTAACACCATACACAAAAATAAACTCAAAATGGATTAAAGACCTAAATGTAAGGCCAGACACTATCAAACTCTTGGAGGAAAACATAGGTAGAACATTCTGTGACATAAATCACAGCAAGATCCTTTTTGACCCAGCTCCTGGAGAAATGGAAATAAAAACAAAAATAAACAAATGGGACCTAATGAAACTTAAAAGCCATTGCACAGCAAAGGAAACCGTAAATAAGACAAAAAGACAACCCTCAGAAAGGGAGAAAATATTTGCAAATGAAGCAACTGACAAAGGATTAATCTCCAAAATTTACAAGCAGCTCATGCAGCTCAATATCAAAAAAACAAACAACCCAATCCAAAAATGGGCAGAAAATCTAAATAGACATTTCTCCAAGGAAGATATACAGATTGCCAACAAGCACATTAAAGAATGCTCAACATCATTAATCATTAGAGAAATGCAAATCAAAACTACAATGAGATATCATCTCACACCTGTCACAATGGCCATCATCAAAAAATCTACAAACAATAAATGCTGGAGAGGGTGTGGAGAAAAGGGAACCCTCTTGCACTGTTGGTGGGAATGTAAATTGATACAGTCACTATGGAGAACAGTATGGAGGTTCCTTAAAAAACTAAAAATAGAACTACCATACAACCCAGCAATCCCACCACTGGGCATATACCCTGAGAAAACCATAATTCTAAAAGAATCATGTACCACAATGTTCATTGCAGCTCTACTTACAATAGCCAGGACATGGAAGCACCCTAAGTGTCCATCAACAGATGAATGGATAAAGAAGATGTGGCACTTATATAAAATGGAATATTACTCAGCCATAAAAAGAAATGAAATTGAGTTATTTGTAATGAGGTGGGTGGACCTAGAGTGTCATACATAGTGAAGTATGTCAGAAAGAGAGAAAGAAATACTGTATGCTAACACATATATATGGAATCTAAAAAAAAAAAAAAATGGTCATGAAGAAACTAGGGGCAAGACAGAGGGGAATAAATATGCAGACCTACTAGAGAATGGACTTGAGGATACGGGGAGGGGGAAGTGTTAGCTGGGACAAAGTGAGAGAGTGGTATGTACATATATACACTACCAAATGTAAAATAGATAGCTAGTGGGAAGCAGCCACATAGCACAGGGAGATCAGCCCGGTGCTTTGTGACCACCTAGAGGGGTGGGATAGGGAGGTTGGGAGGGAGGGAGACGCAAGAGCGAAGAGATATGGGGATATATGTATATGTCTAACTGATTCAGTTTGTTATAAAGCAGAAACTAACACACCATTGTAAAACAATTATACTCCAATAAAGATGTTAAAATAAAAAAACCCTATAATTTCAAAGGAAAAAAAATAACTTGTTTATAAGTACCATAATTTCATTAAAAAGTGAAAAAAATCTTTATGATGTGTAACACTCATTTTTATAGAAAAATCAAATGAGTGTCATTTTCCTTAAACTTATGTGCATTATGAATTATTATAATAAAAGCCTAAAATCTTTTGAAAAGAAATTTTGAAAGAAATGGCATAATATTCAATATCATTTTAAGTAATAAATAAAATCTTAGCATGGATTTTAAAAGATATTATGATAAATGTAGACATGACACTTTATGTTAGGCAGACATTTCTGGTATATATATAATATACATATACATATATAAGATATCAACCGTATATATGTAATATATTATGTGAGTGTATCAGAAACAGTCTACCTAGTGGGTAAGAAAAAAGCAAACCTAATTACAAAACAACTTTTAATAAGGAATATGCATACTTCTAATTTAGAAGATAGCTAAAGTGCCAATTGCCCACTTATGGGAACAATCAGACTATGTCTTCTTATCCTTAAAAAATATAATAATTTAAGCAAATATTCAGTGTGGCTATATGTATTTATATATAGTTTGCAATAAAAGTAATGTATTTAAGAATGAAAAATCAGAGTCAAGTTTAGATAAACAGAATGTTCAAGTAGGGCATAATTTTATCAATTACTATTTTCATCAATATATCCATCCATTTCTCATAGGTTTTTAGTAATTTTCCATTGAGTAGCTTGGATTATTTAGGTTTACAATCATATCCTCAAACAATAATTTTACATCACTTTTACTAATTTTTAAACCTCTCATTTACTTGTATTTTCTAACCCTATAGCCTTGTTATTGCAGCATATGTAATAAAGGAAGAATAGTCATCACTAAAAATCCTGACTAGGCTGTGGATGCAGTATTTTGCCAGTATAGTCTTTTTTAATTGTGTCTTGCAAATAATTCCATAATAATTATCTGTGGATTTCAATAATAAAATTATCTGAAAAGGAATTGAAAAAAAACAGGTCCATGACACAGATCTTGGGCCATTCATTCTACCTTAAGATTTCTAGGGGAAATCTTATGAATATGCAAAAGATTTGTATTTTTCTTAGTTTACTTCCAATCCTAGTTTATAGGTTTAATATCACATCTTCAAATTATTATAAATAGTATTCATCAGTAAGTATTCGAAGGTAAATCAATTTTCAGTTCTTCTGCATAATCTGATTTTCCTACTGAAGCATGAGTAGTTATCATAAAGGTATGTGTATGCATGCATTTCTATCTGTTTTTGTGTGTATGATTAAGGGCATCTACTCATTAAAATATTTTTAAACACATCATTTACTTCCTATCCAATTTGTAATAAGTTATTTTGAAACCACTTCACAATGGCCTCTCAAATATAGTCTTCTCCTTTCTGATTTTCAGTCTTCTTTTCCAATATGTCCTCCTCCCATACTGTAAACAAAACAGGTGGACCTTAAACTTTTATAAATTATCACATTTTTCTAGATAGATCCTTTTTACGTTCGGGTATTGGCTCTGAGAATCAATGCTAACATGTCACATATTCTTAAAGGAAAGGTCCATTAAAATATCATGAAAAATCTTCCTAGCAACACTGGATGGAAAGAATTTTATTTTTGTTGTTAGAGTTCACAAGCTCTGTAGAAATTTCTTTCACATAAGTATTTTTGAGTAAGAGGACATTTTGTAGAATTCATGTAGTCATAGAATAAATTTTACAAAAGAATCCTAGGCTCATAAAGAGAAGTACAGATCTTAAATTAGTTATTTTGTACAGATTTTGGGAGACACAATTAGGTATGAGATTCTATATCTTAATGGCATCAGAAATGTCCTTAATTGATTGCAAGTGGCTAGAGGCAGACTATTTATATCTTAAGAAATGTATACCAGGTGAAATAATAACTGTAGTGACTGTGATACAAAAAAATTAAATATATGTGAAATAGGATGGACTTTGTTTTCTGTAATTAATCCATTTTTTGTATTATTGGACTAATATTACATTTACAATCACTTGTCTGTTATTAGTCTTGAGTAGTACTTCATTTTTAAATCATTAAGAAGATATATCACTGTATTCCCATTATAATACTTATCCCCAAAGTTTTCTCATGACCTTCCATAATTTATCCAGCAGACTTAACTCTCACTATGCACATACAAACCAAATTGTACTGCTAATTTTTCCTTAAAGTTTTCCCTGAATACCTATTATTAGATTATATGTATTAATGTTATTAAATATAGAACATTACTTACAGAGAAAACTTATTATAAAACTAATTTTATTTATAATCAAACAATATAAAATGTCTCATGTATTTTTAGATATACTGATATTTTATAGCTTATAACCATCCATAAATGATAGACCATGCATGCCTGTAGTCTATCCCTTTGGACATGACAAAGGGCATTTCCTTATAAAGAACTTTAATATTTTATACTGTCAATGTTATTATTGCATAATTACTTTCATTTGAAGTGTAATTGATGAGAATTCATAGATTTTGAAGACTAAGATTAATGATATCTGCCTAGGCAAAATTCTCTCTGTATTGTACTTTTTGTTCTGCAGGAAGGACATTTCTCCAATTAGCATTGCTATTCTTTTCTTTACAAGGTCTATATTTAGAAAATATCGGTTTTGTTAGTGATTCCAAAAAATTATCTCAAGACCAAAGCATTTGAATGTTCATGTGTGATCTATGATTACACTGATAAACATATTTGAAGCATTATAATAATTTCCCTTGCAAAGTTAATTGTAAGTCATTCTTCCCAGATGCTTTTTCTTAAAAATAACCTGCAATATAACATTTTTTATAAACTTTTTTAAGGCTGAGGGAAGTTAAATGATTCTGATATAATTCTTAGCAAATTATGCATTATAGTTTGATGAGAGATATATATAGAAACAATTACCTAAAAATATGGATTACAGGCATTTCACCAAAATGTAGCGTTAGTAGTTTGAGTTGCTCTAAGGTATTTTTTTAACTAAGTTTGCAAAAATGTCTTCCTGAGGAACAAAGTTAATAAATAAATGGTGTCTGGTAATTAACATATCCATGCTCTGTGAGCAGAAAGAAAATAATATTGTTTATAAAAATATTATTTTCTCATTCAATCACAGATTTATTCATATTCATTTGAAAGTAGAAAATTCTGGCAAAGAAAAATAATATCTAACTCCATTCCCTATATTCATCTGGCTTCAATGCACACAGACAAATTACGTACTAGATGGCTCAACCACAACCAAGCCAGCTAGAATTTTCTCCTTTCAGCACCATTTCAACTTTGCCTTCAAGACCCATTTGATTTGACCCAGTAACAATGGTAACAGTTTTTCTGTCAGTCAAATTTCCTGACTACAAATAACTTTAGCTGTCTTAAGTGAAAAACAAAATTATTGGGATTGTATGAGGGAATCACAGACTCATTTGGAAGCCTGGAGAAATAGACTTGGAAATTAATAAGAAGCAAGGTGTCTAGGACCATGATCAATATCAGGCTACAGGAATGTTCTCTTTAAAATCTTTTTACAAATGCATGTTGTTTTGTATTTTTAGTGTAATCATACCTAATATAAATGCTCTAAATACTTTTGACTTAATACCTCCTACATTTATTTCCACTTTCATAATTAAACATCTACAGTAGAACTCTTAACTGGTACTCAACTAATCTACTTACAAGAGTAATGTGTGTACCACTCCCCCATAAAACCTTCAAAACTAAAGCTCCTGGCATACTTGTGAGTCTAAATAGAAGCCCCCTCTGCAACAGGCCTGGACACATCTGCTCCAACCAGTTCTCTTGTGCTTACCTTCTGTTAGCAAGTGAATTTGTGAGTCTTCAAATTTCCCATGTTGAGGTCCTAAATCCCACGTAACTGTGTTTGAAGATAGGGATTTTAGGAAGTAATTGGGATTAAATGAGGTCATAAGAGTGGAGCCCTAATCTAAAAGGATCGCTGGCCTTATAAGAAGAGGAAGAAAACTTTCTTTTTCTAGCTCCATGGACACACACTAAGAAGTGTGAGTACACAGAGAGAAGGTGGCTGTCTGCAAGTCAGGAAGAGAGCTCTCACCAGAAACTTAACAGGCTGACACATTGATCTTGAACATTCCAGCCTCCAGAAATATGAGAAAATAAATTTCTATTGTTTAGGCCACCCAGTCTATGGTATTTTGTTCTGGCAGCCCGAGGAGCCTAATACAGCAAGCATATTTATGCTAGCTTCACATTATTATACTATGTGATGAGTTTGTAAGTTAATGGAGCTTGAAAAGAAAATTATATGAAAGTTAAGGTGACTGATTGGGAAATATTCTGTAAAGTTTGCTCAAAAAAGTGCTGCCATTGTAGGCAGGTAAGGTAGACAACTGTAAAACCCTAGAAAAAATGATAAAATCTGGAAATCTTCTCAACTCAGTTGCTGTACAGCATTCTTAAAGTGGTTCTATTTTAAATAAATTGAACCTAAGAATCTTGAAAAATTTCTTAATGTGTTTCTTATATAAGAGATTTGATATGAAACTGTAATCAGCACACTAATCCTCAAACTAAATGTCTTTTTGCTCCCTGAAAAGATATATGAATAAGTTAAAAAGAAATGTTCCAAGTACATAATAGACAACATTTAAGAATATTTACCAAATTTATATATATGTATATATATAAAATAATAATTGCATATAATCTCTTAAACTATCAGAAGATAAGGACATATTTAAGCTAATTTTTTAAATGAATTTTTTTTGAACAAAAAATTCCCCTGTATTAGTTTGGTAGGGCTGCCGTAACAGAATATCAAAGACTCATTGGTTTAAACAACAGAAATTCATTTTCACACAGTTTTGTAGATTAGAAGTCTAAGATCAAGGACCTGTCTTCAGGTTTGTGTTCTTCTGACACATCTCTCCTTGGCTTGATCATCCCTTTGACTGTGTTGTCTGCAGCTAATCTTTGCCTACTATAATGACACCAGTCATATTGGATTAGGGTCTACATTTATGACCATATTTGACCTTAATTGCCTTTCTAAGGCCCTGTCTCCAAATACAGTCACATTCTGAGGTATGAGGGGTTAGCACTTCAACATGAGATTTTGGGGGGACACAACACTGCTCTTAACATCTGTCCAAAAGAAATTTATGATTGTAAACAACAACTTTCTGCATTAAAAAATAGTGTTATGTTCTAATGTTCAACTCAGACAGGTGGTCCTAACCAGGAATTTTTACATCTCTTTAGTTATTCAGTCCTCTTTGTATACTTTTATTTACCATATTTCACAGACAATTACTGAGCTTGACTGAAGTCATTGGTTATTTGATAATCTTCATTAAACTAACTTTTCAAAATATTTGCCTGGTTTTCCAATTTATTTTTTGTTGTAATTTGAAAGAATTTGTTTTTTAATTAAAGTATAGTTGATTTACAATATTATATTAGCTTCAGGTGTACAACAAAGTGATTCAATATTTTTATATATAATACTCCATTTTTTAAATATAAACATCATTTTATTTATATAAAGTTTAAAAAATGGACAAAATGAAGGTTAGAAGGTTATCTTTTGGGAGGAGAGTAGAATTACTAACTGGGAGGACCTGCAGAGGGTTTCTGAGGTGCTATTAATGTGATTGCTTGTATTATTTTTTAGACATCATATAATATTTGTCTTTTTAAGTATGACTTACTTCACTTAGTATGATATTCTCTAGGTCCATCCATTTTGCCGCAAATGGCAATATTTCATTTTTTATGGTTGTGTAATATTCCATTATATATATATATACCTCGTCTTCTTTATCCATCCATCCATTGATGGACACTTAGGTTGCTTCCATGTCTTGGCTATTGTAAATAGTACTGCTATGAATATTGGGGTGCATGTATCTTTTTGAATTAGAGTTTTTCTTTTCTTGGTATTTGCCCAGGAGTGGGATTACAGGATCATATGGTAGATCTATTTTTAGTTTTTTAAGGAACCTCCATGCTGTTTTCCACAGTGGCTGCACCGATTTACATTCCTACCAACAGTGTAGGATGGTTGCCTTTTCTCCACATCCTCATTTATTATTTGTAGACTTTTTGATGATAGCCATTCTGACCAGTGTAGGGTGATACCTCATTGTAGTTTTGATTTGCATTTCTCTAATAACTAGCAATGTTGAGCATCTTTTCATATGCCTGTTGGACATCTGCATTATATTCCATTTAAAGATATTATAAAATATTGGTTATATTCCCTGTGTTATACAATATATCCTTTTATCTTATTTATTTTATACATGGTAATTTGTACCTCTTAAACCCCTATTGCTATATTGCCCCTATCCCCACTTGTGACCACTTGTTTGTTCTCTATACCTGATTCTGTTTTTGTTTTTTTATATTCATTCCCTTGTTTTATATTTTAGAGTCTACACATAAATGATAACATAAGTATTTTTATTTCTCTCTCTCTCTTAGTTCACTAAACATAATAACCTCCAGGTCCATCCATGTTGCTCCAATGCAAAATTTTTTTTTTTTTTTTATGGCTGAGTAATATCACATGGTATATGTATATTATGTACACCTCATATTTTTTATCCATTCATCTGTTGATGGACACTTAGGTTGCTTCCATATTTTGGCTATTGTAAATAAGGCTGCTGTGAATATTGGGGAGCATATACCTTTTCAAATTAGTGTTTTTTGTATTCTTTGCATATATACCTAGGAGTAGAATCACTGGATCATATGATAGTTCTACTTTTAGTTTTTAGGAAGCTTCGTGATGTTTTCCATAATGACTGCATCAGTTTAAATTTGTACCAACAGTGTACTAGGGTTCCTCTTTCTTCACATTTTTGTCAACATATGTTATTCTTGGTCCATTTGATGATAGCCTTTCTGACAGATATGAGGTGAAATTTCATCCTGTTTTTTTTTTAATCAATTTTTTATTGAAGTATAATTGACTTGCAATATTATATTAGTTTCATCTGTACAACATATTGATTCCATATTTTTATACATTGCCAGGATAAGTCTAGTTACCATCTGTCACCATAAAAAGTTATCACAGTATTATTGATTATATTCCATATTATGTATAGTACATCTCTGTGACATTTATTTTATAACTGGAAGTTTGTAACTCTTAATCCCCTTTGCCTATTTTGCCCAACTCCTCATCCCCTCCCCTCTGACAAAAAACAGGTTTTTTTCTCTGTATCTATGACTCTGTTTTTGTTTTGTTATGTTTGTTCATTTGTTTTGATTTTTAGATTCCACATATAAGTGAAAAAATATGGTATTTGTCTTTGTCTGACCTATTTCAATTAGCATAATACACTCGGTTCAGCTATGTGGTCACAAATGGCAAGATTTCATTATTTTTGGTGGTTAATATTCCATTATACACACACACACACACACACACACACACACACACACACACACACACACACACATTTATCTCACATTATCATATTTTCTTTATCCATGGACACTTAGGTTACTTCCATATCTTGACTATTGAGAACAATGTTGCAATAAACATTGGGATGCATGTATCTTTTTGAATCAGTGTTTTTGTTTTCTTTGAGTAAATTTCCATTTTTAATTTTTTGAGGAATCTCCATACTGTTTTCCATAGTAAACACATCCCACCAACAGTACACAAGGGTTCCCTTTTCTCTACATCCTTGCCAACACTTCTTATTTCTTGTCTTTTTGATAATATCCACTTTGACAAGTGTGAGGTATCTCATTGTGCTTTTAATTTGCATTTCCCTGATGATAAGTGATGATGAGCATCTTTTTATATGCCTCTTGCCATCTGTATGCCTTCTTTTAAAAAATGTCTATTCAGGTTCTCTGTCCATTTTTTTTATCAGAGCGTTTGTTCTATTATTGTTGAGTTGTGTGAATTCTTTATATATTTTGGATACTAACCCCTGTTGGACATATCATTCTGGTTTTGATTTGCATTTCCCTGATGATTAATGATGGTGAATATCTTTTCATGTGCCTGTTGGCCATGTGTTTGTCTTCTTTGGAAAAATCTATATTCAGGTCTTCTGCCTATTTTTAAATTGGGTTGTTTGTTTTCTTGATATTCAGTTGTATGCACTGTTTATATATTTTGAATATTAACCCCTTATCAGTCATATCATTTGAAAATGTTTTCTCCCATTCAGTAGGTCATATTTGCATTTGGTTGATGGTTTCCTTTGGTGTGCAAAAATTTTTAAGTATAATTAGGCCCAATTTGTTTATTTTGCTTTGGGCTCCTGTGCCTGAGGATACAGATCTAAAAAATATTGCTACAGTTTATGTCCAAGAGCATTCTTCAAATACTTTCTTCTAAATGTTTTATGATCTCTAGTCTTATATTTATGCCTTCAATCCATTTTGGGTTTGTTTTTGTATTTGGTGTCAAAAAATGTTCTAATTTCATTCTTTTGCACATAGCTATTCAGTTTTCCCAGTGCTGCTTATTGAAGAGAGTCTTTTCTCCATTGTGTATTTTTGCCTCTTGTGTCATAGATTAATTGACTGTAGTGTGAGGGTTCATTTTTGGGATCTCTATTCTGTTCCATTGATCTGTATGTTTGTTTTTGTGCCAGGACCATATTGTTTCGACAATTGTAACTTTGTAGTATAGTCTGAAGTCAGGGCACATGATACCTTCAGCATTGTACTTTTTTCTCAAGATTACTTTGGTTATTTGGTGTTGTTTGTTGTTCCATATAAATTTTAAGATTATTTGTTCTAGTTCTGTGAGAAATTTTATGACATTAGATAAGGGTTGCATTAAATACGTAGATTCCTTTGGGTAGTATGACCATTTTCACATTATTAATTCTTCCAGTCCAAGAGCATGGGATATCCTTCCATTTCTTTGTATCATCTTCAATTTCCTTCATCAGTATCTTACAGTTTTCACAGTATAGGTCTTTTTTACCTCTTTTGTTAAGTTTATTCCTAGGTATTTTATTCTTCTTGGTGAGATTTTAAATGGGATTGTTGACTTGCTTTCACTTTCTGATTATTCATTAGTAGTGTATAGAAAAGCAGCAGATTTCTGCATACTTATCTTGTATCCTTGAACTATACTTGATTTATTTATTAGTTCTAACACTTTTTTTTTTTTGAAGTCTTTAGGGTTTTCTATATATAGTATCATGTCATCTGCAGATAGTTACAGTTTTATATCTTCCCTTCAAATTTGGATGCCTTTTATTTATTTTTCTTGTCTGATTGCTGTGGCTAAGACTTTTAATACTATTTAATATAGAAGTGGTGAGAGTGGGCATTCTTGTCTTGTTCCTGATTTTAGAGGGAAAGCTTTCAGCTTTTCACCATTGAGTATAATGTTAGCTGTGGGTTTGTCATAAACAGACTTTATTATGTTAAGAAATGTTCCCTAATGCTAACTTTTATTATTAGTTTTTATTATGAATGGAAGTTGAATTGTGTCAAATGCTTTCTCTGCATCTATTGAGAAGATTATGTGACTTTTCACCTGCTTTTTGTTAACGTGGTGTATCACATTAATCGATTTGCAGATGTTGAACCATCCTTGCATCACTAGAATAAATCCCCTATGGTCAGGCTGTATGATCCTTTTTATATATTGCTGGATTCAGTTTGTTAATATTTTGTTGAGTATTTTTTCATGTACATTTATTAGAGATATAGGTCTTTGTCTGGTTTTGGTATAATGGTAACAGTGGACTCACAGAATGAATTTAGAAGAGTTTCCTCCCCTTCAACCTTCCTGGAATAGTTTGAGAAGTTCTTCTCTATATATTTAGTAGAATTCCGCTATGAAGCCATCTGATTCATGGATTGTTTTGGGGGAGGTTTTTAATTACAAATTCAGTTTCACTACTAGTGATAAATCTATTCAGATTTTCTGTTTCTTCCTAATTTAGGCTTGAAAAATTGTTATGTTTCTAGAAATTTATCCATTTTTTCCTAGGTTGTCTGATTTATTGGCATATAACTGTTGATAGTGCACGCTAATGATTTTTTTTAACCTGTTATATGGGTTGTTATTTCTCTTCTTTCACTTCTTATTTTGTTTATTTGGATCCTCTCTCTTTTTTTTCTTGATGGTCCTGGCTAAAACTTATCAATTTTGTTTATCTTTTCAAAAACCAGCTCTTGGTTTCATTGATTTTTCCTCCTCTATCTCTATATTATTTATGTTCACACTAATATTTAACATTTCCTTACATCTAACTGATGTTTGTCTTTGTTTGTTCTTTTCCTAATTATTTAGATGGTAAGTTAGGTTGTTTATTTGAGATTTTTCTTGTTTCTTGATGTAGGGCTATATTGCTATAAACTTCCCTATTGGAACTGCTTTTTCTGTGTTCAATAGATTTTGGATTTTTTTTTTTTTAATTTTTCATTTGCCTTGTTGTATCTCCTGATTTACTCTTTGATTTCTTCACTGACACATTGTTTTTTAGTAGCATGTCATTTAGTCTCCATGTGCTTATGTTTTTCCAATTTTAATTTTTGTAATTGATATCTATTTCTATACTGTTGTAGTTGGAAGATATGCTCAAATATAATTTCTATCCTCTTAAATTTGTTGAGACTTGTTTTGTGGCCTAGCATGTGATCTATATTGGAAAACATTCCATATGCCCTTGAAAGGAATGTTTACTCTGCTCTTTATGGATGGAATGTTTTCATCAGTCTGGATGATATGTCCATTTATGTAAATGGGGTGTTAAAATCCCCTACTACTACTGTATTATTGTCAATTTCTTCCTTTGTGTCTGTTAACGTTTGTTTAATATATTTAGGTGCTCCTATATTAGGCAAATATATATTAATAAATGTTATATACTCTTAGTGTGTTGATACATTTATTATTAATTAATGCTCTTCTTTGCCTGTTTTATAAACTCTGTTTTAAAGTCTACTTTGACTGATATGAGTATCACTACCCCACCTTTCTTTTTGTTTTCATTTGCATGAAATATCTTTTTCCATTCCCTCACTTTCAGTCTGTGTGTGTCTTTAGCTCTGAAGTGAGACTCTCGTAAGCAGCATATAGATGGATCTCTTATTTTCATCCAATTATCCAAGCTGTGTATTTTTTGGAGCACTTAGTCCTTTGACATTTAATGTGATTATTGCTAGGAGTGTATTTATTGCCATTTTGTTACTTGTTTTCTATTTATTTTTGTAGGTCTTCTCTACTCTTTTCTTCTTTTAGTTTATTCCCTTGTGGTTTGATGATTTCCTTTGGTGGTATGCTTGTGTTTTCTTCTCTCTAGTTTGTGTGTATCTATTGTGGGTTGATAATCTGTGGTAACCATAGATTTCATATATGGTGACCTATAAATATATCTATTAGTTTTAAACTGAGAGTGATTTAAGTTCAAACACATTCTTAAAGATCACATTTTTCACTCCCCTCCATCACCTTTTATGTTTCTGATGTTATGTTTTATATTTTCATGTTTATCTCTTAACTGTTAATTGAAGTTCAATAAATATTACATTTCTTAACATTTAATCTTCCTATTAGCTTGTTTAATTGTTTGATCTACAGCCTTATCTATATATTTGCCTTTAGGAGTGGAATTTTTCCTTTCCTATAAATTCTTACTTCTTATAGCATTTTCATTTCCACTTACAGAAGACACTTTAGCCTTTCTTTAGGGTTGATTTAGTATTGAACTCTTTTAGTTTTCACTGATCTGAGAAGTACTTTATATATCCTTTAATTCAGGTAATAACCTTTCAGTGTAGAGTATCAAGTAGTAGGTTATTTTTGTTTTAGTATTTTAAATATATTATGCAAAGTTTTTTGCAGGAAAATCAGCTGATAGCTTTATGGGTGTTCCCTTGTGTAAGACTCTTTTTTTCAGCTTTAGAAACTTTTCAGTCATAATTTTTATCAAATGCAATTTCTGTCCTTTTCTCTGTCTCTTCTTGTTTTCGGACCATAGTACTGTGAATGTTAGTTAGCTTGCTGTTGTTCCAGAAGTCCTTTAAACTATCCTCATTTTCTAAAATTTCTTTTTCTTGTTTGCTGTTTTGATTATGTGATTTCCGTTATTCTATTTTCCAGATTACGTATGCATTCTTCTGTATCACCTAGTCTGCTCTTAGTACCTTCTAGTGTATTTTTTATTTCAGTTATCTTATTTTTTTATCTCTGACTGGTTCTTACTTATATTTCTACTTCTTCATTAAAATTCTCATTGTGTTCATCTATTTTTTCCAAGTTCAGTTAGCAGTCTTGCTATTAATGCTTTGAACTCATTATCTGGTAAATTATTTATCTCTGTTCCATTATGAATAATTTTTTCCTTGTCTTTTCATTTTTTCCTTGTCCTTTCATTTTAAACCAATTCCTTTGTCTTTTAATTTTGTTAAACTTTCTCTGTCTATGAATTTAGGTAAAACAGTTATCTATCCTGCTCTTGAAGGGGTGTCCATATACACGTTTGGCTCTATGCACACTGTGGGTCCCCAGTGGCTTTTGTGGGAGAGCTGGATCTGAAGTGAACATGGGTCATGTCTTCTCTCGCCTTATGCTAGCAGCTACCACCTTGGTGGGAAGTAAGGCTGGAGATGGAGGAACTTGAGCCAGAATCAGTTGTGAGCCAGGGCTTCTCCTCTGCTGAGTGATTAACACAGCTCTCTAGGGGTGAGGTTAAGACCAAAGTGGTCAATCAGAAACCCAAGTGTCAGGTCCAAGCTGACCTCTAAGTGTGTGCTCTCCCTAGGCAACGACACCTCCAACCCTAGTGGAGAGCATCACAGGCACTAGAGGGGCTGGAGCGAACACCAGATGCAGTGCTGAGGTGCACTGGGACAGTCTCAGCAAACAGTCAGAGTCCCTGGCAGCTCCCAATCAACTGCCTCCACCTGCATGCTGGCAATGGCCAACTTCAACCTGTTCAGATACAGGGAAATGTCCAAGCCAGCTTCATTCCTACCATGTGTTCACACTCTCTTAATCAATGGCATCTCCTCCTCAATGGAGAGCAGTACTGAAACAGGGGAGGCTGGAGTGGGCATCCAGTGAGGGATGGGGTGCATGCTGGGACGGTGTGGGCCAGTCAGTCAGAGCTCCAGGCAGCTTTTATTTGACCACATTTGCATGCCCTCTGGCAATGGCTGCCTTTGCCCTCTTCAGCGGCAGGGTCAGGTCCAGGCTGGCCCCATTTTCTCTAAGTGTGTTCTCTCTCTTTGGCAATGGTAGGCTTTGCCTTAGTGGAGAGCTTCCCCAGAGCAAGAGAGTCTGGAGTAGACCCCTAGTCTGGGCTGGGATGTGCACAATGGTGGCCTTAGGAAACTGGCAAGAGACTCAGGCTGTTTTCAATCTGTTTGCTCTGCCATATTCCTTGGAGTAAGCAAGCATCTATGCAGCTCTTCATGAGCAGAATCTTGGTTTCTTATAGCCCTCTGGTAAGTCCACTTGTTTTCAAACCAGCTAAAGAGACTTGTCTGTCCAGTGTTGGATTCCAGGGTTATGGTGCCCAATTTGTGGCCTGAAACCCTCACTCCTGATGGAAGATCCCTGAGCTTGTGATATCCCCCTCCTCTTCTGTGTCACCTACTAAGAGTGTGGGTCCCAAACTGATCACTTCTCCACCCTTCCTACTGAATTTCATGTTGATATTTCTTTGCAACCTTCAATGTATAATAGCCTTACTACCAGTCTTCAGTTTGTTTTCAGCAAGAGTTGTTCCACAGATAGTACATAAAATTATTTAGACCATATTCTTTGTTCCTGTGTATGTGACCTTGTCCCATTTTTTTTTCTTATTTCAAGTGAGTTTACCTTAATCAAAATACCCTGATAGATCAGAAGGAAATGAAAAGGGTTAGATTAAGTTCCTCTAGCTAATATTAGTTAACTCTTCATCAAGAACTGCTCTCTATATACAAGGATTAAAACTCAAATAACATGAATATATGTGGGTACTTGTGCCATAGTTGATTAATATCTGAGTGGGACCCTAATTCAAGATGGGGTAAGCACATTGTCTTCCCTGAGAGACATAAAGACTGAATTCTTACACTGAACCTTTTATCAATTCTACAATATATATTTTGAACCAGTTATTTAGATCCACAGAGTGGTCCTGTTATCAGTCCTTAAAAAGGCTTACTTGGTTTGCAAATATTTTCTTCCATTCTGAGGGCTGTCTTTTCATCTTGTTTTTGGTTTCTTTGCTGTGCAAAAGCTTTTAAGTTTAATTAGGTCCCATTTGTTTATTTATGTATTTTTCATTACTCTAGGAGGTGGGTCAAAAATCTTGCTGAGATTTGTGTCAAAGAGTGTTCTGTCTATGTTTTCCTCTAAGAGTTTTATAGTGCCTGGCCTTACATGCAGGTCTTTAATCCATTTTGAGTGTATTTTTGTGTATGGCATTATGAAATGTTCTAATTTCATTCTTTTACATGTAGTTGGCCAGTTTTCCCAGAACGAGTTATTGAAGAGGCTGTCTTTTCTCCATTGTATATTCTTGCCTCCTTTGTCATAAATTAGGTGACCATAGGTGCATGGGTTTATCTCTGGGCTTTCTATCTGTTCCATTGATCTATATTTCTGTGTTTGTGCCAGTACCAAACTGTGTTGATGACTGTAGCTTTGTAGTGTAGTCTGAAGTGAGGCAGCCTGATTCCTCCAGCCCCATTTTTCTTTCTCAAGATTGCTTTGGCTATTCAGGGTCTTTTGTTTTTCCATACAAATTGTAAAATTTTCTGTTCTACTTTGGTGAAAAATGCCCTTGTTAATTTGATAGGAATTGTGCTGAATCTGTAGATTGCTTTGGGTAGTATAGTCATTTTCACAATATTGATTCTTCCAATCCAAGAACATGGTGTATCTCTCCATCTGTCTGTGTCATCTTTGATTTCTTTCATCAGTATCTTATAGTTTTCTGAGTACAGGTCTTTTGCCTCCTTAGGTAGGTTTATTCCTAGGTATTTTATTCTTTTTGTTGCAATGGTAAATGGGATTGTTTCCTTAATTTCTCTTTCTGATATTTCATTGTTAGTGTACAGGAATGCAAGTGTATGTATACCTGAATCACTTTGCTGTACAATAGAAATTAACACAGCATTGTAAAGCAACTATACTCCACTAAAAATTAATTGAAAAATAAATAAATCAAAAGGCTTACTTTGATTCATCTTGAAATTCTATGAGGTCCTGCAATATTATTTTGGAGCATGTGTGTATGTGTGTGTATATAGATTTTTCATTCTCTGAATCTAGTTATTTGATGAAAATATATTTGATAGTAAATTTTAATATAACAGGAAACCATATTCAATTATTATAAATGGATAGAATATTAATATTTTTCCAGTTTATCCAAAAATCCTCAACCTATTTTGCAAAATATAAGTAAAAGACTACTAACAATATAGATGAAAATTTCAAAGGATTTCTAAATAATATAACTTATGAAAAAGTACTCATGCAATTATGTAATAATTAATTCATTAGTGCACCAAAGGGATATAGTTTCAGGTGGGAATTATGTTTACAATTAATAGTATTGTATAATACTATAGTATTATAGTGTAAACAAACAGAAATTATATGCTCAACATACACAATAAATGCTAAAAAATTATTTAAAATAAAATAAACAAAAATAAAATTTAAAATGATTCCAAATTTTTTATTTAATAAATACCTAACAAAAATGTATTCTGATCCAACAACTTTACTAGGTAAATGGAAAAACAGATAATGATATGCTTAAGATGAAAAACTTCATTTAATCTCCAGCTGTCTAGAATGTATTAGTATAATGATTCTTTGGTAAGAACACATTAGGCAATTCAAAACCCACCCACTGAGGACTACACAACAAAATATTAATATAATCTGCTTTACATCACTGGACAAGCTCACACATAATAATAAAATGAGGCCAAGATCTGGCCTGCAGACATTTATTAATTTGGAAAGGGCCAGAGGAGATGTTTATTTGTAGTTTAAACAGCCTAGGAAACGAGAGTTGAACCCTAGAACTCACCAACAATTGAGACGTGACTAAATACTGAAAGACTACACCCTAGGAATAGGTGTGAACCAAAAGGAAATAGCCTTCCTATGAGCTGTGGCCCAGAATCTACTCTTCTAGGTGCCACACACACAAGAAAAACCCTAGATTATTAACATCCCTAGGTGCCTATAAGAAGCAAAATAAAATTCTGTCTGAAGAGATATATCATTATCCTAAACCTCAAATAATTTCCACAAATAATATTTTTAACACAGTGTCTGGAACACAAAGATATCAGACATAAGAAAATCCATACAGTGAAACATACAAAAACAAAAACAATTACAAAAAAGAATAAGACTCAGGGAGACTGTAGATGTTTATGGATCTTAATATTACAAATTTTAAAATACTTAGGTTTATTATGTTCAAGAAGATAAAAGATATCAGCAAAGAACAATAGATTCTAAACAAAAGCAGATTATTAAAGTATGGTATATAATTAAGGTTTTTTCATGCATACTAAGAAACTACTGGAGGAATATTTTAAAAATAAATACATACCTAAATACCACATAGTAAAACAATTAAAGTTAAAACAAAGAGAAACTGGAAAATAGCTAAAGTAATGAGAAAAGAGAGACAGACAGACAGAGAAACAGAGAAATGCTTCCCAAAACAATTTAACAGAAAAAACAGGTAGATATGTGAGGTGATAGATTTTATTTAACTAGTCTGTGATAATCATTTTATAATGTATGCATGTACTGTACACTTTAAAAAAACAATTTTGTTAACCATACTGTTAATCATAATCATTATGATTTGTTAATCATAAAGCTGTTTAAAATGTTTAAATAAAAAATAAAACAGTAATGACATCAACAGCAAAAACAAATTAATTGAGAACTAATCTCTCAAAATAATTAATGAATGCTGAGAGAAAATATAATAATATATTTTATGTACTTAAAAACTATACTGCCAATGTACAATACTGTACTTAACACAAATATTCCTCAGGAATGAAGGTTGAATAAAAATATTTTCAATTAAATTTTAAAAAATGAGATAATTTGTGACCAGCAGGCCCACACTAAAGGAAATACTAAAAGTAATAACAGTTTTAATGAAATATGTATAAAAGAGTACAGGATATAATTCAGGGAGCAGTAAGTAGAATTAAATATTTTAGGGTGTTCAGGAAGAAACTGAAAATATAACCTAACATTAAAGTTTGTAATTTAAGGTTGTAATTGCTTTCTCTCAAATAAGTAGTAAAACTTAAATATCTGAATTATAAATTAAAGAAAGAAAAATGAAAGAATATAAAATTTAACACATTTTTTTTGTTTCTATAAACTAGAAACAAAAGGAAAGGCAATCTCAAAAGGAAATTAAGAAAATAATTGCATAAATAGTAGCATCCAAAAGAATAAAATACTTGTGGGTACATTCAACCAAGGAAGTGAAAGACTTGTGCACTGAAAAACATAAAACCTTGCTGAAATAAATTAAAGAAGACCGAAATAAATGGAAAAATATCAAACATCCATGGATTGGAAGACTTAATATTGTTAAGATGTCAATATCACCAAAATTGATCTATAAATTGAATGCAATCCCTATCAAAATTCCAAAGCATTTTTTTTTCCCCAGAAATGGAAATGCGAATTCTCAAATTCTTATGGATTTGCAAGCATCCTGTATATTCAAAACAATCCTGAAAAATAAAAATGTAGTTGCAGGACTTAGACTTTCCAATTGCAATATAATTGAGAGTACAGAAATAAACACAAACACCTATTACTAACTGATTTTCTATTAAGGTGCCAAGACCATTCACAGAGAAAGAAAAGTCTTCAACATTTACACAGTAGGATAACTCGATTTCCACATGCACATGAGTGAAGTGGAAGATTTTACTATACCTCTCCCAGAAACATATCAAAGAAACAAAAAACACAAGAACAAAATCTCAGTAAGGTTATGTAAGTGTTTGGCAACATAATTAATGAGCTTTATTTACTGGATATACATAGATCACTTCACTGAACAACTTCATAGTGCCCATTCTTTTTAAGAACACAAGGAATATTTGTGAAAATTGTCTGCTTTATTATTTGATTTGTAAGAATAATGTCCTTCAATTCACTGATGCAAAGAATGAGGCAAAATTAAATTACATTTACCTCTAGCTTTCTTTCCTCTCCCCATTTTTCAGAATTCAATCAGTTCCTTATTATTGAGGCATTCTATTTTGTCATCTTAATACCATTGTTAGGTTTAGTCTAAGGCTAAGATTTTTAGCTTGTTGCCAGCTCCTTTGTCATAGTTCTCTAGGTGAACTCTTGGCATGCTTAAGATAGTCTCAAGGAAAAAATATTTCTAAACTTCTTAATGTTCAAATTCACTTTTCCATAGCTTTCATTCTTGAAGCTAATGTAAAATTGGCTAAATATAAAAGTCTTGGCTTACACTGTCTTCCTTTGAATGTTTTTAGGTATTGTTATATGTCTTTTGTGACATTGAATTTTTCTGTGAATAAACCTGAGGCGAATTATGTATGTAGTTTTTACTCTTATAAGTTGCTTGATGTTTTTAACTTGGCCGTGGAAGAAATATTTATATTTGAAGGCTAAATATTTTACTAGGTTATATTGTGGTATTGACTCTTCTGTATCTGTTATCTTTTGCATATGTTGTCTACATACCTATATATCTTTTTAATTTATTGAAAGTATTCTCAAATTATATACCTAATATATTTTACATTTATTGTTTAAACTTT
The DNA here is from genome assembly GCF_949987535.1 of Balaenoptera acutorostrata. Lineage (NCBI taxonomy): Eukaryota > Metazoa > Chordata > Mammalia > Artiodactyla > Balaenopteridae > Balaenoptera > Balaenoptera acutorostrata. The sequence goes on along the minus strand of NC_080075.1, from coordinate 22,359,039 downwards.
CTTCTCCATGTGCTCCAATTAAGCATATATACATATCTATTTGATCTACTTTACACACCTGTTGTTTCTCTCTTTATTTCCTTGGTCTTTTTAAAATGTTTCCTTTGGTTTTACTTTGTTTGCTTTGCTAGTTTCTATACACCATGTCTCTTAACTCTTTCTTTCACAGTGTCTATTCTTTCCTTCCACTTTATATCTTCATTCCCATGTTGTATTGTTGATTGTTTTACTTCTTTACTGAACTCTGCCAACTCATATTTTATTCTCTTACCTTGACTGGTTTGTAGAGTTCTGTCATGGGAACAATTTCTTTATTACTACTGATTTAATTTATTGCAAAGTAGTTGGTCAAAATTGTATTAGATCGGTGACATCATGTAGTTCTGATGACTGATTTTTATGTATTTGTAAGTTATGCTTTTATTTTTATAGAGTATCCCCTTAAGAGTTTTTTAGTGCTGGTACTATGCTAGAGGACTTTGCTGAATGTGTTTTATATAGGAAATATTACTCTCTGAGTAGGCCCAGGGTATGTCCAGAATACATTTCACAAAAGTTTTCTCCTTTGATGATATGGAGACTATTGTTTCCTGTAAATACTGTTGACCAGTGAGACCCTATGGGCATTTCTAATTCTCCACTTCTTCAATAGATTTCAGTAGATGGTGCTCAATCCAATTTCAATAGCCATCTTGCATATATGGGCTATTGATTATGTTTTACAGTATGACTCCTTTCCTTTAAAAAAGTGGAATTTTGCTGGCATTTTCTAGGAGATTGTTGCTGTTCTCTCAACACTCTCTATACTTCTTTTTTTGTAACATCTTATATGAGGCTTTTAGCCAATCTCAGGTGACAATTTTTACCTAATTTTGGTCTATGGAGTATTTCTGTCACCATTTTAACTGATAATTAATTTTTTTGTTTGTTTAACACTGTATCTTTGTTTCCTTTGTTAGGTTTCCCAAAGGGGAAAGATGCTAAGATTCAAATATTACATTATTGTGCCTGAAACTTTGAGTCATTTTAATTTTAGCCTTTAAAAGAGGAAAGTTTATGAGCTCCTGGTTCTTGGGTTGCTTGGAGCTCCCCTATTTCCAGGCTGTTCCAAGATATTACTGTTCAAATCTTGAATTTCAGTATCCTGAAAATAAATTACTCTTTTTTTCTTTTCTTTTTTTTTTTTTTGCTTAAGCTATCTGTGACCACCCAGAGAATTATTAAAATAGAATGCTGATATCATAACATTATTTAAGCTAATTTTCAAATAAATTTTTGACTGTGTGTATGTGTGTGTGTGTGTGTGATAATAGTCCCTTTAGGGTACATTCTATGATATAATATAGCTTAATCTTAATCTGGGCATATGTGACCTTTTAACAACGCTGACCACTGTCAGCTTTATATCTTGGTATATCTCAAGAATAAAGAGAGTTTCTTTTATTTCTTCTACTAGACATTTTAAGAGATTATTTATTTCAATAAAGTTTCTGACATAGATACCATATTAAAATTTTTCAATTGTCCAAAAATACTCTTTCAATAATAATGCACAATGCAATCAAGAATAATATGATGCACTTGGTTGTTTTATCTCTTTAGTAACCTTTAATCTCTTTTCATTCTTGAACAGTTTCTTCAACTTTTAAAAGAATACTTACCTACAAGATTATAAAATTTTCCACAGTCTAGAATTCTATGATTGAACTTTCATTACTAGGTTCAACTTAAACACTTCTGTGAGAATACTGCAGTTAGTTGATGTTGTACTCTTGTGATTGCATATCAGAAAACACATATTCTTCCTTTGATCCATTTTTGATGATACTAAGTTTAATGACTTATTTAACTTACAGTTAACTATATCTGTATTGTAAATATATATCTTTTATTATTGTAATTAGCAAGTAATCTGTGGGGTGATAGTTTGAAACTTTTGGAAGGTCTTATTACCCAACAGTTTTTTACAAATTGTTCAGCATCTTTTAAAACTACTAATGATTTGCCTGTATCAGTTATTGCATTAATGATTACAAAATCTTAATTTTCTGAATGAAATAATCTTTCCACATTTAATAGCTGGCTTCTGTAGAGAAGAGTTTTTCCTCTCACCTCAGCCTTCTTTATAATTTTGATAATCACTAGGAATTACATATTTTTTGTTGTTGTCATTGGATATGTGATAATCCATTATCAGCATGAATCTTTTTTATGATCAAAATTTATCCCATGGGAGTCCCTTCATTCATTTTGTTTCTTTTGGTATAACTCCATTAGTTTCCAGGTACACTCTTGCTTGTTTTCACAGAAAGATGTAGTAGGGCGATATCATTCATTCCCTGCCTCTGCTCTGATATCAACTTTTGTTTGTTTGTTTGTTTGTTTTTGGAGAATCCACATCTTTTAAAATGGGGAATGGGATTTAGAATGTAAGATCTGGACATATTGGGTTTGTTCACTGCTTCAGGGCTACTGGTGGCTGAAGGTCTTTTCAGTGAACAGAGCTAGGAAATACAATATTTTAAAACTCACTGTTTACTATGATGGCTCCAACTCAAATCAACCATCATAGGGTACTTCACTTTGTCCCAATCCATAATTATGTCTCCCTTCTCTTACAGTGAGAAACCTGGGTCCCAGAAAGATCTGCATATTTATTTATTTGCTCTACACGAAAATACGTGCATCATATTATCATAATTACTATACTAATATCTCTACCAAGAGCAAGCTTACCAAGTAAAGTTCAAGATTCCTTTACAGGTCTTTTGTTCTTAGACTATATCCCAGTAAAGATGCAAAAGGCAAATATACAAGTCTCTGAATTAACTATTTTTTGATGTAGCTTGATTAGCAATATATTATATCATTAAGTTCATTTGTTTCTTTTTGTATTCAATTTTCTTTGATATTTGTCAATCTTGCTGAATAAATTTTAATTTTTAGATGAATAAAATAAGTACTTGTGTCAAAGTAATAAAACTGTCTGTTTAAAGAAGTGTTACTCTCATATCTATCATTTTGTGCTCTCTTTCTGGCCTTTATTCTAAAAAAATAATACACACAAATACATACATATAGTCTTTGGTACCTTGCTGTTTATTTAATAAGATATCCTTACTTTTTATTTAATAATATATGTGTATGCTATTTTATTTTTATGGCTGTACAATGTTCAACTAAATAGATGTATCTTTGACTCTTCAATAAGTCTTCTACATGTTTTGCAAATGCAAATATCACAATAAGTAAAATTCTGCATATTGTTTCACACAGGTGGAAATAAATTACAGACTTAGATTTCTGGGCCAAAGAATAAATGCATAAATAGCTTAGTTAGAAATTGTCAAATTCCTCCTATGAGTAAGAGTGCTTGTTTTCTCACAGCTTTGATATATGTGTGTTGATCTGATAGATAAGAAAAACTATCTGGGAAACTCACTTTTTAAATGACTGCTTGCTTTATTTGTTGGTTCTAATAGTTTTTTGTTTTGTTTTGTTTTGTTTTGTTTTTTAGTGATTTTCTTGCAGTTTACAAGCCAAC